>NC_071279.1:17970077-18217577 GCF_023375685.1 Ictalurus furcatus
AACGTCTGCTGCCCGACGGCGCTCAGTCAGGTCAGGAATAGCTTAGTCGGCTTTAAACACGTCGTCTCTCTGTGGCCGGAGTCGCTAAGGAACGTGAGCATGCAGGGTGTCGACGCGTCTGAACGCAGCTGCTGTGGAGTAAAGGCGAACACAGTTGTGTGTGTGTGTGTGTGTGTGTGTGTGTGTGTGTGTGTGTGTGTGTGGAGGGGGTGGTGATGGGATTTACCTACGAACAAACTCCGCTCTGTCCTCGACAGCAGCTACAGCACATTCCAGGAAGGGGACAAGACATGAGACGGACAGAAGCGTTACCCTGCTCTACTCCGTCTCTCTCTCTCTCTCTCTCTCTGTTTGTGTAAACCACGGAGGAGGTATTCCTGCCCCACAGATGTCCCATGCAGGGTGAAAGGGCGTCTGACCCACCCCAATGTCAACTCCCATCTGTCACTGTTTGAGAAACAATAGAGATTCCCCCCCGTTCCAGATCGAAGGGCACACGTGCGAGATATTTCTCCTCCCTCCTCCCATTCTTTTATTCGTTTAACGGGGCTGCCGGAGGGCGCGACCCAGAGCGCCGAAAAGACTTAATGAAGAGCATGTGGCACGTGGTTTTGTGTGTGTGTGTGTGGGTGTGTGTGTTGCCTCTCTGAACTGGACACACATTGAGAGCGATACCGATTTGTAAATGTGCGCGTCCTTTAGAACAGGTCTGTTTACCACATTATGGCCACATATGCCAATTTATGATCATTGAATCCTGATCGATCCTCGGTTAATGAAACACATCTGGCGTCGTCAGACGTCTTTACACCGTTGGTATCTGTGTATATACGACGATTCACTTTAGATGGATCGCCGTACAGACTTATTCGCTTAACTGAACAGATTTAAACGGTTCGCTCTTCCGAGGAGGAAAATGTTTCTCGCTAGATCGAGGGAAAAACCGAAGGGAACGCCCGTTTGAACTCGTGTGCGGATGTTCAGGAAGGTGTCGGCTAGCTAGATTGTCGCTGACGATGTAAGACGAAAGCCGAGGCGTCCGTGTTTCCCCCCGCGGAGGTGGGAAGTGACCGGGCGTTCCCGCTTCCGAGTTGAGTCGAGCGCGGCGTTAGCCGTGTGCCCTTCGTACGCGTAGGGAACACGAACGTGTCCACTAGGGGGCAGAAAACCTCAGCGTAAACGAATACTGCTTTACGTCCGGGTTGTAAATCATCGACACGGCGGTGTTGGGTATTCAAATCGACCAGGGAAGAGGTTTGTTTATTTATTTATTTACTCTGAAAGTCTTCACCAAACCTACGGAACGCTTCACCACGTCTCCAGGTGCGGGACCGGACACGCCTCGCTGCCTCGACCAGTCCCTCCCTAAATGTTTTCCATATTATTTATTTATATTATTTATTTCGGCTCTGCGTTATCGATTCCCGGGATTTCCTTCCGTGAGAATCGGACCGGGTCTGGTTCTGTGTACTCGTGATAAACCGTCGCGAATAAATGTTGACGTTTAGTCGTTATGATGAGCAGACGTCTATAGCATCCTATAGCTTACAGGATTAACAGAGTAATCTGTACACAAACTCGGGCGTCCTGACTCAGTGAGGGTGTGTGTGTGTGTGTGTTTTTGTTTACGTGGTGCTGATCGCAGATCGGCCCTGGGTGTAGCTGCCGTGCCTACACAGCGCTGATGTTCTGGGTTGGAGAGCCGAGCGAGCGAGTGAGTCAGTAGCGTGGGCCTGTCAGTGTTTCTGCCAGGGCTCATTCCATTCTGACAGCCACGTCTGTCCATGCGCGTGTGTGTGTGTGTGTGTGTGTGTGTGTGAGAGCATGTTGAGCTCTGACTGAGATTTGTTCTCCCTTTGGAGATGATGAGTGCATGTGGAAACCTGCCTCCTACCCAACATTCCTATCACAAGCCTCCACTCCTCCACTGTGTATACGTGTGTGTGTGTGTGTGTGTGTGTGTGTGTGTGAGACCTCTGGAGCTCCGATTCCGACCTCTGACACTCATCTCTGAAGTGTTTTAGAGCGATCTGTCTCTTGCCCTGTGTTTCCTCGATGGATTAAACCAGAGATGGTGAATTAAAATTCACTCAATGACGTAAAATTCCAAAGACAAACAAACAAGAAGGTCCGACGGATGACGCGACCGTATAGCGATCGTTACGCGTCGGACGGCGGTCTGATATCCAGGATCGAGCCGGATAACCAGCAAACATGCCGGATCGGATATCTGATGGGGAAAAAGAAGAACCCGATCCCGTAACAGAATGGAAAAGGTTGGAATTGGGTTTGGAGAAGATTATATAAGACTTTATATAATATAAGGTTTCGGTGTCAGTATCGCGGGGACACGCATACAACCAAAGCCTTTTTCAGTTCACGTGCGTCGAGCACGAGGACAGCTAAAAGGTCTCGTTTACCAACAAACATCACCACGAAACACTGTGTAGTTTCAAGTAGTTTTACACACACGCACACACACACACACACACACAAAAGCATACGAATTGAGCATTCGGTGACCAAACACTCCAGAAGATGCTGTACGGACCGATGAGTAAGACTGTGTGAAGAGCTTGTTTCGTTTTGCCTCGAGTGAGCACTTTTTTTTGGCTTTTGAACCCATCTTCTGGAGCGTTTGCCGTCCGTTCATCTGTTTCCCTCGTGGAACGTTTCCTCTACGTGAGGAAACCGATCTCTGTAAGCGTGTACGGGAGCTAGTCTCTGATCCGATGAGCTGCTTTCAGCGAAATCATTTCCATAAACTCACGTGATTTGCTGTAAAAGAGGATCTGCTACCTGAGACATATAAATATACGCGCACTCGGTTTGCGTGTCTCCGGTACACATCGAGCAGCTTTTACTAATCATGCCACAGGAAGTAAAACCGCTAATGAAATTTCCCCATGCCACAAGTTCCCATGATGCACTTTGCGCATGTTTTGTTCCCGTCTAGAGTCTGGGGATTTTCCCCCCCGCCTCTTATACACACCAGACCTTCACTTTTCAGTACTCTAAAGCATTAACTATTAAGGTTAACTAGCTAAAATGATGTACGTAAGTAAGGAATAAATCACTTCGGAGAGTGCTGCTCTAGGATAATGATCACGTGCGTGTCGGTGGACGTGAAGCGGGGTTACTGTTCGCACCGGAAAGCTGATCATTTTAATCTAACGGCATGTTCCGAAGTGTTTTGTGCTTCTTATACCGCAGCAAATTGCCAAAGAATGCTAGCGAATACTTTTATTTTTTTTATTTTTATCCATTTACAGGTGTAAGATTCCGACTTTAGTGACGGCAAATAAGCTGTCGTTATAGAAACGATGACGTATTGAAACGAGCGCGTATAGAGTGTACTACTCGACGCCTTCCGACCAATCGGAGTCCGGAATGGAGCGGCGCTGCGGTGTAAACGGCACGTTCGCTCCGGGAGAAGACTGAATCGTAGTGTTAGTCAGCGTTAGTAATCGATTACAGAAAGGAATCCGGAGCTTTCCTCAACACGCCCCCTCCTCCAAAATCTGCCTTCCTTTAAAAAAAAAAGACAAACCACAAACAAACAACAGCAGCAGTTTCCCAGCAGCCATTACGTTTACCCAGAAGTCCTATTTTCATCACTCGGACACGCCTGCACACTTCTTTGTCTTCTCTTCACACACACACACACACACAGACATCTGACTATCCTTGTGAGGACCTCCCATTAGGATAATTATTACCGCAGCTCATTTGCGCCGTGTTAAACGTCTCATCTAAACGTAACTTCATTATCTTAAATCCTAGAAGTAAACATGACTCATCAACAATTTTATTTATTACTCTTCTTCTTCTCTCACACACGCACACACGCACGCACGCACGTCGCGACTCGGCCGACCCGTCCCCTCCGGGGAAGCGTTATACGTGTTAACGGGTTCCGAAAGCGCACCTCGGCCTATCTTTTCCACTTGCTCTCGCACAGGAAACCGCACACCGCTCGTTTCTCTCTGCTGGCAGTTTGAGACGTGTCGAGTTGCGTCACGGTTTGGTGTTCGAGGAGCGCTTGCACTTCCTGAGCACAGAAACATATTTACACCCTGTATCTCTATCAGCAGGGAGCTCCAGCAGCCCACACGCTAAAATCCTTCTGTTTGGGGGGAAAAGTCTGTGAATTGAACAGACTTTCAGAGTGTGTGTGAGGTGTGTGTGTGAGGTGTGTGGGGGAGAAAAAAAACAAGCTTAATGTCTAGCAGATAGATATTCTCTCTTCCTCTCCTCAGGGATTAGGCTCAAAGGACTGGCCCAGAAAAACACACACACACACACACAAAACCGTGCTGAGTTTAAAAACCCGAACTGGTGCTCCGTCTAGCGGATCAGGTCCTAATCCAGGCATGTGGAGCAGGGTTTAGCCTGGCTAAGCTCTTTCGGTCTGAAGCGATCAGTATAATGTGATCAGCTTTACAATGATTACAGTTTCTTGTAAGTCCTCCTTTCCCCTGTGTTCCAGACCGCGTTCCTCCAGAACATCCCCCGAAAATGAAAAAACGTTCAGACCCGCTACATACGCGCGCCTGTGCAGCGTTGCTCAAAGAAGAGTTCCTGAACTCTGCCTTTATCAGTCGCTGTACCTTTTACTCGGAAAGATGCATCGCGTTAAAGCTTTACTAAGCTTTCAACATGAATTACGCTCCGTTTATGTATACGGAAGGTACAATATGCTTATTATTAATATCGCTTATTATTATTATTATATATTAATGATATAAATACTTTAATTGGCATTCATGCTTTACCCAGATTGTTTATTTCATGCACTCTGAGCACTTTTATGGAGTTTTGTGGGTGTCGCTACATGCAAATGAGCTGTGTCAGAGTTTCAGGGAAAACCGGTGTACGCGTTTAGTATTTAAATGCATTCGAATATTAATTAGGTATCAGATCTGCGTGAAATATCTACCCCTTCATCAGACGAGCAAATATTCGCTCCTGTAGTGTATAGATCGCGTGAGATGTGCTAGTCACAGTTTAACGTGCTAGTCAGTCGTTCCGTTCGCGTTACGGATTCCTGACGGTCGTGCCCGGCCGACCCCGCCCCCTGTCGAGAGCGCGCTTTTCCTCCAACGAGCATGGAAAATCATCTCACCAAAAGCAGAAGGAATTAGGAAGCGCCTGTTTCTCAAGAAGTGAAAGTAAAACACGCGAGTGTAAATATTTCAGGGTGGAGCTCTACTTTCATCGTGTGTTCGCTGGAAAAAAAATGTTTTTTTTTTTTGAAGAGCGCCTGCCAGAACAAAATGCGATGGGGGGGGGGGGGGGGGGGAGTGAAATATGCTGCACAGATGGCGTTGCCTTGCATTCGCCTTTCATCGGTGTATCGCAGTCGTGCCAAACCGAAAAGCAATCTCTGGCGGATCGCCGTAAGGTAAGCTGCACTCAGGAGTGTGAACGTAATCGGAGAAGGGCGCGAAAGCGACATCGCCAGTCACATAAAACAACGCCCTAGCGCTGAATTTCTATAATAAATTCCTGGCGTAGGCAGGGACTCATTCTTGCTCAGAACATGTGACGGACACAGTCTTTTCTAACTAACACCACACCTGCATACCATAAACCAAGAAGGAAATAAGAGCGAGTTTGCGAAAGGTCCGTATGACCATGTTAGCCAGAGACATTTGTTTTCCATCTGTTACAGCAAACATTTTCAAGAATTCACAGGTTCACCAAGACGGGATTGGAGTTCGTGTGGGTTTATTTATTTATGTAGTTCGATTATCAACCGTATATTCACTTCAAGGAAGAAATGATGCCGGTGGTGGGTCCAGGGTTGGGCAACACAAGTCGCTCCCGTTTTATACAGACAGCATTAAAAGTTTATGGCGTCTGGCGGAGGTCATTCAGTGTGGAGAGCGTTTGTGTCCGTGTGTGTCAGGTCAGGTTGACACGCGCGGTATTTGGTGTGTGTGGGTCGACCGTCCTCGGTGAAGTGCGGTTTGTTTGGGCAGAGGTGTGAACACGAACATCGCACTCGAGTGTCGATTAAAAAGCGCATGACCCGGAAGAAGGAGCTCGGAGTGACGGCGTTTTCCAGCTACGAAGCCGCCAAATCCTCCGCGTTCGTCTTCTGTAGCTGTGATGACTGATGCGTGTAGTGTAGTGTAGTGTAGTGTAACTCGTTTAAACGTAAAGACGCGCAGCCGTGTGGATTTGCCGTCACTTGCTGAGTTTCCGAGTAGGAATTCCTTGCTTTTTATTTAAGCAAGAGCTCATTGACGTGTCCCGAGCCCCAGGTTCGGCACACGATGTCACGCCGACATGGCCGCTCACAGCGCCGACGGTACAGAAAGCGCCACTTCTCTTCTCTTAAACGAAAATATCGTCGTATTCGCTTTAGCTCAGTGAGCACGCAGAGACATTATTCAGTTATATGTAACCGCTCATCATTATCCAGAAGCGAATACATCCCGAACTGTCATGACCGTTGGTTAGTTAGATCGCTTGTTACGAGAAACGACAAAGACACAAGCTCTCATGGGGTCGTCCATGTTTGTTTGTTTGTTTTGTTTTGTTTTATCCCCGCTTTGCAGCTCAAATACGCAGATGTCTTCTACGACGAGTAAACGACGGTTAATTCGAGCGCAGCGTTAAAACGACGGTTCACGATTGCTCGGTTGGATCACACCGAGAACAAGATTCAAACGTAACCTTGAGAGAAATGTTCACATTCTCAGAGCATCGATAAGCGACTCGTTTAGGACTTTCGACTTTTATAGTTGTGAACAGACCTGCACCTGTAAATCAGGGAGAGCGGATAATAGAGCTTTTCATGGATGGATGGATGGATGGATGGATGGATGGATGGATGGATGGATGGATGGACGGATGGATGGACAGATAGATAGAGCTTTTGATAGATAGACGGATAGATAGATAGATAGATAGATAGAGCTTTTGATAGATAGACGGATAGATAGATAGATAGATAGATAGAGCTTTTGATAGATAGACGGATAGATAGATAGATAGATAGATAGAGCTTTTGATAGATAGACGGATAGATAGATAGATAGATAGATAGAGCTTTTGATAGATAGACGGATAGATAGATAGATAGATAGAGCTTTTGATAGATAGACGGATAGATAGATAGATAGATAGATAGAGCTTTTGATAGATAGACGGATAGATAGATAGATAGATAGATAGAGCTTTTGATAGATAGACGGATAGATAGATAGATAGATAGAGCTTTTGATAGATAGACGGATAGATAGATAGATAGATAGATAGAGCTTTTGATAGATAGACGGATAGATAGATAGATAGATAGATAGAGCTTTTGATAGATAGACGGATAGATAGATAGATAGATAGATAGAGCTTTTGATAGATAGACGGATAGATAGATAGATAGATAGAGCTTTTGATAGATAGACGGATAGATAGATAGATAGATAGAGCTTTTGATAGATAGACGGATAGATAGATAGATAGATAGAGCTTTTGATAGATAGACGGATAGATAGATAGATAGATAGATAGAGCTTTTGATAGATAGACGGATAGATAGATAGATAGATAGAGCTTTTGATAGATAGACGGATAGATAGATAGATAGATAGAGCTTTTGATAGATAGACGGATAGATAGATAGATAGATAGAGCTTTTGATAGATAGACGGATAGATAGATAGATAGATAGAGCTTTTGATAGATAGACGGATAGATAGATAGAGCTTTTGATAGATAGACGGATAGATAGATAGATAGATAGAGCTTTTGATAGATAGACGGATAGATAGATAGAGCTTTTGATAGATAGACGGATAGATAGATAGATAGATAGATAGATAGAGCTTTTGATAGATAGACGGATAGATAGATAGAGCTTTTGATAGATAGACGGATAGATAGATAGATAGATAGAGCTTTTGATAGATAGACGGATAGATAGATAGATAGATAGAGCTTTTGATAGATAGACGGATAGATAGATAGAGCTTTTGATAGATAGACGGATAGATAGATAGATAGATAGATAGATAGATAGATAGATAGACGGATAGATAGATAGATAGAGCTTTTGATAGATAGACGGATAGATAGATAGATAGATAGATAGATAGATAGATAGATAGACGGATAGATAGATAGATAGATAGATAGAGCTTTTGATAGATAGACGGATAGATAGATAGATAGATAGATAGATAGATAGATAGATAGAAAGCACAGAAGCCAATGTAACCCGTCACTGCTGTGATTCAGAATCGGACTTCAGCAGCAGTTCGTATCTCTAGATCTGTATTTTGGCTTGTTTGTAAACTAAACAGAATACTTCCTCTCAGCTTTCTGGTGATGGCTGTACTGGTCAAACTGGTTTGTGCTGGAGAATCGAGAAATACCAGCACCATACATAATCGCATGTACATGCCTCCTTTTTTTATTTCTTTCTTTTCCCCCTTTAAATCTTTTGTTGGCATGCCAGTTCTCCAGTCGCGTTTAATAAGCGTACCATTGTCTCCTTCAGATTCAGAATCAGTGAAGTTGTGGCCCGACCTGTCCAGACATGTTTCAGCAGCTGGCCTAAATCTGTACCCTTCCGCAGTTCCGCGATTCTTTTCATCACCAGTTTCTTTTCGGTTTGAGTGACTCATGGAATGTTGGAACAAAGTTAAGAGGGGGAAGAGCGTCAAGTTCCAGTTTTATGAAATCTCGCTCTCTCTCGCTCTCTCTCTCTCTCTCACACACACACAAAACCTGTTATTATTATTATTATTATTATTATTATTATCATAATCACCGTGTTAATTATGATGTATTACATACATTAACGCTGTGATCTCGGGCCTTGCTCGAACGCCCGATGAGGGCAATAAATTGCAGGTAAATCCATGTTTTATTAGCTGGATAAAAAAAAGAGGCAGAAAAGCCTTTTTGTAAAGCGCGGGGCTCAGAGGACGACACGGTCCACTGCTCTCGTCTACAGCACGGACAAACGTGCACGTACAAATTTGCGTATGCATACTTTTTATTTATTTATTTATTTGTTTGTTTGTTTGTCTGTCTGCGCTCGTATTGGCCATCGCATGCGAGTGCTCCCGTACTGCAGGTGGCGCTGTTGTTGAAATTTCACGACGATCTCATTACTACAGGAAGACGATCACCCTCTTCAGCGTCGATACGACAGACTGTTGCCGCCTGTCGGAAATATCGTAACGGCCGAGCGAGCGCACTTGGCGTCGATGATGATGAGAAAAAATAACTAATAAAAACAAAGTCCGTTTATTTCTCACGCCTTCAGAAACGGGATTTTTTTCTTTTAATGATGTTACGCTTCATGTGATATCAAAGGTTAATGTTGTAACATGCAGTATGGATAAACCGATGTATACTTGTGGAGTCCTGCCATGGCGTATGTGTGGTGTTGTATATGGTAGTGACTCGTTCCCTCTTCTTCTGGTCCTTCTACAGGTTGCTCCAGGCCCTCAGCAGTGCTGCATGGCCGAGTAAACCTCACCGAGACCAACCGCGGCTCCTTCCCCGTAGGCACAGTGCTGCAGTACAGCTGTGATTCAGGATACACGCTGAGCGGCGAGAGCGTCATCACGTGCACCGCACTCGGACGCTGGTCCTCCATCACGCCGCACTGCCTCAAAAATGACGGTGAGTTCGGAGATCATATATATATATATATATATAAAGTCCAGTATGTACACACTTTAAAAAAAAATATATGTAATTATATATTTAACTTTTATACAATTCCCCGCTTTATTCAGTTTGTTATTCATATTTTCTCTGAATTGTTGACCTGATATTTAGGGCTGGGCGATACGACAAAAATATCACATCACGATCCTTTCTACGATACATGATGCGTATCACGATATGTAAATTAGCGAACGAACCGTCTGTTAAACAGTAGTAAAATAAACAGTATTCTTCTTTAATGCCTACAAAGACAAAGAAAAAATGACATCAAATCAACGGCATCTATTCAGTACCTTTTAATTTCACCACCATACCAACGATACCTCAGACGAGTGTATCGCGTAATCATTCATCACGACATCGATATTCTATCCGTATATCGCCCAGCCCTACTCTTACTTGTTCTACGGTTCCTTTTTATTTAGTTCATTATTTGTGAGAAACATTTTTCATTCTATTATACTGTTTAATTTACAATTTGTATTTTAATGTTTTCAAATATATTTATTATTTAGTTTTATTTTTATTGAATTTTATTTGAATTTCTAATACCGTTATTATTTTTTCTATTTAGTTTTTTTTTTTTTCCCCTGATGCTTTTTATTTCTCTTTTTCCCCTTGCTTTATTATTATTATTATTATTATTATTATTGTGTGTTGTCCAGTGTGCCGTCCCCCCAGCGAGCCGGAGAATGGGGGCTACATGTGCCACCCCTCACCCTGCCACAGTCTGACTGAAGGCACAGTGATCGAGTATTTCTGCGATGAAGGCTACACGCTGAAAGGATACAGGTACCACACGTGCAGGAACGGAGACTGGGACTCTGCAGCGCCCATCATCTGTCACCTGGGACAAGGTACATATTCCTGCAACAACAAAAACAAACAAACAAATAAATAAATAATGAGTGTCCAAACTTTTGAGCGGTAGTGTACGTTTTTTATTTTTTTAATTATTATTATTTTTAGAGAGTTTGAATTGTACCGAAGTTTACATTTTGCCTGAACGTTACCGGGACGTTACCCCAAAAGAAAAAAGAAAAAGTGAATTAATAGACAGACGGAATGCTTTTTGAAAAATGCATTTTTCAAAAATTAAAAAAGAAACTATTCCAGCGCCCTTTTTCCGCCCGCGTCAAGCGACGAAGGTCATTTGGCTGAGAAGTTGACGTGGGATCTTCAAAATTCAAATTTTATGAACATTTGAATATGTAAATAAATATGAAAATGTGCTGTTTGGCCAGACAGGCCTAATTATATATGCACTATGTGTGGACTGTTTATTTCCTCCAGCTGTTTGTCTTATTAAGCTGTGTGTGTGTGTGTGTGTGTCACAGGGAAGGAAGAGCGCTCTCCTCTGGGTATGCCAGCTCTCTCTATCGTGGCCTCCACTGCCAGCTCCGTGGCCCTCATCCTGCTGCTGGTCGTCCTCTTCGTCCTGCTGCAGCCCAAACTCAAATCCATCCATCACAGCAGGTCCGACATTGACCTCCTCTCACACCGTTTCAGACGGCTTCACGTCACCATGAGAACGCTCATGAAGCCAGAAATTCACTGAAAGATCAGTGGAGAGCTGAGATTAACAGTACACTCACCGAGCACTCCTTATTAGGAACATTCACGTAATCATCCAATCACGTAGCAGCAGCAGCAGCAGCAGCAGCGCATAAAATCCCACAGATACCGGTCAAGAGCTTCAGTTCATGTTCACGTCAAACGTCAAACGTCAGAATGAAGAAAAAAGTCTGTAAAGCGTGATTATTTGAGTTACTATATAGTTACTATATCCTTCCCGGCAGCTCGAACCGATTTCCTGGCCATTTTCCTCTGCTCTGATTGTTTTTAGTTTTTCGCACCATTCTGTGTAAACTCTCCAGACCGTCACGGTTCAAGTCGCACTTTAGAGACCACACTTTTTTTTTTTTCCTTCTTTCTTCATTCCGATGTCTGACGTCAGCATTAACCGACGCTCTTGTCATATAATCATCTGTTTTTTAACGGAACACGTTAGTCAGGACGTTTTAATTCCAAAGCGTATTTAAATCCGTCTGTCCGAGTCCGTTGTACGTCATTACGACGTATGAGCTTTTACGAAAACCACAGACATTACGTCTCGCTTTGTTTAAAGAGAGCAGTGCAGCAGCGCTTTAGTCGTGTTTTTAGGAGCTAATAGTGAAGCCTGATTGTTTTCTTGAGGAATTTCCCCGTGATGATTTTTAAACAGTATTAAAGGAGTTCACCCTGACGCCGGACTCTTATCGGCTGCTTTTCCCAATATTTCTCTCCAAGTCGTCCGATTAAAACAATATTTTTTTTTTGTAAGTAAAATGTTAAACGAATACACATCGAGACGATTATATTTTTGTCTACGACACCGATTTAATCAAAAGGGTTTTAACATCATGAGAAACGTTTCAGTCGGGCGTCCACAAACTTTTGACCCGCGGCGTGTGTAATGTTCGAATATAGACGTGTTTAGAATGTTTCAGGGTGGAGTAAATATCCCTGTAATGTATAAAATACCAGCTTGGTGTGAGGTGCTGCACGGTTTGTCGTCCGTCCCCTACTTTTCACACTCCTCCTTTCCCCTCTCTGTGTTGTTGTAGACGTGAGCAGGGTGTCTGCGGCCAGGCCGCCTCCATCGTCGTAGAGGGAGTTCAGGTCTCGCTTCCTTCTTACGAGGAGGCGGTGTACGGCAGCGGCGGAGCAGCCGCTCCTCCCCCGGAGTCCCGTGTGAACATCGTGCTCTCCGAGGGGCCTCAGACGGAGCCTCCTGCTTCAGAGCTCAGCCAATCCCGACCTGAGCACAGCCTCCCCTCCACCTCCACCGCGGCACGCTCCTGTCACGCCGAGACCGTGCTCGTTCACCAGGACCCCTCCTCCTCCTCTCCGTCCTCCTCCTCCTCCTGCACCTGGGTGTCGGAGCAGCGCGGGGCGGCGGGAGCAGGAGCGCGTAGGCCGAGCAGCACGAGCAGCGACCAGCACAGCCTGCTCTCGCTCACCTCCGTAGAGGAATATGGAGACGGTACGCTGGGTTTTTTGTCTTCTTTTTTTCCTTTCTTTTCTTTCTATGACTATTTCAAGACGTGAATGCATCCATACCATCCTAATGCTAATGTAGGAATTGATTTAATATGAGCTTTATTACAAAACTATACAATTTTATGTCACTTTTTTATATATATGTTTACTGTCTGGAGGACTTCAGAGGATTTGTCCTTGGGTGTTCACAAATGAACAGCAATTTGCGTTCACTGACAAAATCACCGCTTCCTGTGATTAAGTAGCGCCCCCTTGTGCTAATTTGACTCTTTTATTCACCAAAACAGCATCTTGTATTATTATTATTATTATTATTATTATTATTATTATTATTATTTTCTGATGTAAACTTTGTCAATAATTGAGCATGATTCCTCCGACAAACCTTTGACTTTTGACCTTTTCGTCTGACCTTTGACTGTGTTACTGTAGAATTGGGGGCGGGTTTTAAAGTCCCCCTTGAAGCGCGCAGTAATTTCCACAGAAACAGGAAGTCACGGCAGGACATATCGAACGACGACGACTCCTTTTAGAATAGCCAATAACGTTTAGCTGACCTCACAGCCCGGGCTAATCCGTACCGTACTCGACGACGGCAGCTTCGTCAAGGCGATTTTCGTAACGTCGTGGGCGGGACACTTCGGACTCTAGAGAGCGTTCGGTTGGACGGGAAATCTGACGAGACGCTGAAGTACAGAACGGCGTCATCGAAACGGTTGATCCGTATCGGTGGTAGAGAGCGTGTAAGTTTTAATATCTCCTAAATGCGAAATCCACTTCGTCGCCACGCCATTCCGTCGTCGCTCCGTTTCAACCCCGAGTGTTTTATTCCCGACTTAACGTTTTTGTTGATCTAAGAATCTACTACTCTGTGACGATTTGTTTTGTTCCCTGTTTTTACAGATATTCCTCTGCTGAAGGAGGCCTGAGAGCACAGCGTCCTCCCGTGTGCGGACGATGACCAGGACTGTGGCTCCTTAAGCTTTTTACCAAACCCTTCTTCCCCCATTGCTGCCGTACAGAACGCAGGAGTAACCAAACGCCCCTCCGTTGACCTCTCCGCTTCACCTCTCTACAAACTCTCTGAGCCGCACCGGCACCGCGTAATCGCTCGTCCTCGCCTCGCCTCACTGTAGAACACCGCCACACGCTCCCACCTTCTCCCTCAAAGACGACCGCACAGATGCTGTAGAATATATAGAATTATGTATAGCGCGTCCCTACGGGCTGAATAACACGTTTATAAACGCCACCTGTTCCCCAGCCGTGTACTAACCAGCAGTTGCACTTCATCTTCTCATAGCTGTCGCAAATCACGAACGCATCCGATCGGTTTCTGTGTGAACGGCGAACCTCTGGTCGGTCAGTGACCGTGACCGTTTACTCAATCAGGTGTTTGTTTGTTTTTGGGGTTTTTTTTGTTTGTTTGTTTTGTTTTAAAATGCTGCATGATCTGTGCATCTGTATTTTTTTATTTTTTTTTTTTCTTTCCTCCCCCAAACTAGCGCACACGTAAGAACGCGCATGCTGCACAGGATGGATGGACAGGAGCGAGATACAGAGATGAACTGGTTTACATAGTACTGTATTCAAAGACATGCTTGCCTTTCTGTTCGCTGCAAACTCTGTGTGTGTGTGTGTGTGTGTGTGTGTGTGTGTGTGTGTGTGTGTACGCGTTTCTCTGAACGAAGAGGGCTCAAATGTGTCAACTTTTTTTTTTATTCCATTTCTCATTTTAACTCCGCTTAGGATTGTTATTTTACCTCCCGGTTTTCAACCGAGAGACTATCACGTATCGGATCATATCGCAGGACAAGTCTGTCCGCTTTTAAACGTCTCTGGGTCGTCCTGTACTAAATAAACAATGATAAATTAACAACGCTCTTAAAACGTGAAGCGGCAGACAGATGACTAGTTCACGCGCCGAGCTGTATAGCCGTCAGGTTTGTTTGTTTGTTTGTTTGTTTTTACTTCATCAAAGAGTAGAAAACGTCTACTTCTCAAACGCTCCCACCCTGTCGAGGAATTTCACAAGAGCGTGTGAAACGTTTGGCGTGTTTTTGAACGACGAATCCCAACAGCGTAGTCCGAAATGAAACCGCGGAGCTTGTCCGGTCCGCCTTCGGCGAAAAGGACACGTTTTGATATGGCGTTTTTGTTTAAACACAGCACGCTCCATTTGGACCAAGCTGCTGCGTTACGCTCGAAACCAGTGACCGTTGATGATGGGAACTCTTTTTACCAGCTGATCTTTATCAGCTCGGACGGACGCCGGACAATATTTCCCCAGAATGTAGAAACCAGGACAACTGAGCAGAATACTGTTGTTGGGTTTTTTTTGGTTTTTTTTTTACGTGCAATGATCGAGTACTACATCATCATCATCATCATAAAGCCATGAGACGTGATCAGGAGAGGATGAAGACTAAAGCTACATAAAACTGCTTATCTTCCATCATCTGTATTAACGCACATAATTATACCGTCACGCTTTTGAGTTAAATCCCGCCCAGTTACGCTTTACACACCGACGTTGCTAATAAATTTATAATTTGCCCAAACCTTGAACAAATCCTACTCGAAGTAAGCGTTTTTTTAGTGATTATTTTTGCAGCCAGAAGCAGCTCTTGGTCGCGTATGTGCGTTTTTGCATGCACGTTTAATTGCAGTCGCTATTTACTGATTCGACAAATTGGTAACGAACAAATCCGTCATTACGTGTCCTGATATTTCGGCTTGCCCGAGTCCAGATAAGCGAGGGTCGGGTCCGTGTGGTCAGACATCCTTTTTTTAGTTTAGTGTTTTTTTGTTTTGTTTTTTTCTGCAAAATTGCTCACCGAAATCAAAGCCGAGCTTTCGCCTTAACAATCTTGTACGTTTCGTTATTTCTGTAATCATGTTTCTTCCATCACGGTGTCGAATCGTCTTCAGTTTACGTTTTATTTTCCTATGCATAAACGAGTCTTACGGCTTTTTCGGACGGTGTCGGGTTCTTAGTTCTTCGACGCCGTTTTTTTTCCCCCCCAGTCGGTGACTTTGATCTCTGAAGTCCGCTGCAGGTCTAAAGTCATACTTTCAGTTGTTGTACTTTTAAAAAAAGAAAAAAGAAAGAAAGAAAGAAAAAGAAATCCTCGACACCATTGTATGGTGTTACCCATCTCATCTTACCCTTTTCAAAAAAAAAAAAAAAAGAATTTTCTTCTCTGTACATTGCAGTGGGTGTGAAGATAGAATTTTAATATTTGTATAAAGTTTAATTTAATTCTACAGTTTGTGTGTGTATATAACTATTTCTAATTAAAGCTTTTCTTTTAAAGTGCACCTTGGACTAGGATTGCTTTCTGAATGGACATCGTCACAATACAGCGTTTAAAATATATATATATATATAATAAAACTGTGACGAAGAAAACAGAGGCGCCGGTGATGAGGAGGAAAATCTTTTGACATGGCGTGAAGAAGAAACCTTGACTCAAGGGCCCTCTTTTGGGTGACATCGGGTAGTGCGAGTTTAAATCAAGTAAAAGTATACAGACTATTCAGTGTGATCGTGTTCTGAATGGGAGGCAGGGGATGAGAGACTTTATCTGCTAAATACAGTCCCCTCGGAAAGTGTTGGAACGGCGAGGGCAGTTCTTGTGTTTTTGTTTGAGATCGAAAGATGAATCCGAACCGATAGATCAGAATTTCAGCTTTCATTTCCTCATATTTACATCTGGATGTTACACAGCTTAGAACACGGGCAGCTTTAGTGGCAGACCACTCAGTTTTTAGGTGCGCATAAGTGACACTACGTCCACCGTGTTTCACGGAGGAGCTTGTATGTTTCGGATCACGAGCAGATCCTTTCTTTCTCCACGCTTTGGCCTTTCCATCACTTTGGTAGGGGTTCATATTGGTTCCTGAACTTTTGTGGATCGTCTCTGTGTTTCTTGGCTTTTCAGTTCTTGCTGATGATGATGAGCGGGTTGCATCTTGCGTCATGGCCTCCTATATTTCAGCTCTCGGAGTCTTCTTCCAGCGCTGGATTGTGATACCTTCACCCCTACCCTGTGGAAGTTGTTGTCGAGGTCACTGACTCTTTTGGGTTTTTCTTTACAGCGCTCACAATGTTTCTGTCATGAACTGCTGCTGTTTTCCTTGACCCACCCGTTCCATGTCTGGTTGTTTAGTACACCAGTGGTTTCTTTCTTTTTCAGAACATTCCAAATTGTTATATGGGCTATGCCTGATGTTTCTGCGATTTGATTTTCCCTCTTTTTCTCAGCTTCAAAATGACTCGCTTTTCTCCCATCGACAGCTCGCTGGTCTTCACGTTGGTTTATCCTTTTTAACAACAAACACAGTCTTCACAGGTGAAACCCAGGGCTCAGACCAAGAGCAGACATTCAGAGCTGTTACCTCTTTAAACAATCGAAAGCAAAAGAACTGGCCTCCACCATGTTCAGAGCTCTGACACCGGAGACTACTTCCATAAATATATAAACAAACATCTTTAATAGAGGAAAATGTCACCATATCGACAGTCTCACACTTTTTTAAACTAGTTCAAGTCGAGTGTCAGTGGTACAACTCCCTGTGGATAAGTGGTTACTATAGAAACGATAACGCTTTCGAATTTCCTCTGCACACATTTAATGAAAGGTTGTATATGACCGGATGAATGTGCGATACAGTTGGTCAAACTGATACGATAGGACGACTCGACAGCGTACCCAGTGGTTCATGAGCACGGTTCAGCCCAAGACGTCGTTTCTCTCATTGCCCACAAAGAAATGATTACAAGTCGAATTATACCTTACATCACAAGCACAGGTTATGTCACGAGGCATACACTGTTTACCTGTATTTATTTACTTTGTTTTATTTTTTGACCAGGCTCCATCACTGTTGTGCTTCCGTGCCATGCGAGGTCACATTTTTAGCACATCCGCAGCAAATGTACTCCATTGAGGAGGGTAATGTGAAGTCCTTACTTTGCTCGTACCATTATTGTTTGTAAAGTTCTCTGCTTTATTTCATCAAACGTGTAAGGGAAAGATAAGCTGAACAACTTTTCTACAAAATAATAGCACGTCCGTTGAATATGTAGACTTGCATGCAATTTCCTCAGTCCTGACTGGACGTTGGCTTATAGTACGGTCGTTTGTATTGGTCCTAGGTTTTCTCCAGTATACTCAGAGGTCCTGATTACTCACTGCCGGTTCAGCTGAAAACTTCTGCCTGGTGTGCCACCGGAAGAGCGCGATAAAAACCATCGCCTCCGGAATTTGGAAGAAAAAGTACAGAAACGGGAAAAGGAAATACGGGCCGATGAACTCTGGCTCGAAGGCTACTTTTAGGATCGTGTAGCAGAGAGGGACGTTCTGGCAACCCGTCTCTATAGCAACAGTCCTCTGACACCTTAGGGTTACAGTAAAAGAGAAATCGAACGTCAAAAAAAAAACGTTTTCGTGGCAAAGAATTTAAGACCTTTCTTAAGATGAATTAGCACGCTCTTTAAACGTGAAAATAAGTTTGAATATTAATTATATCGGCTTTGCTATAGACTATATTCTTTAGGGTTTCAAAGAGGCGAGTCTAACTTGTCGGGTAAGGTAAGTGTAACTTATAAGGACTTTTAAGAAACTTTTACATGTTATATAACTTCATACGATGGAAGTCTATATTCTAAATGAAGTTGGACATTTTACTTTCCATTTTAAAAAACGTATGCATTTACACTGTAGAAGTACCCGAGGCTAGAATTCGGTTTCGCTATACAACGTTAAGAGGCACAAGTTCCTTTACTTACGGTCCGTCAAACCTGAAGAAGAGTGACAGCACGTAGCCGAGTCCATATCCAATAAGTGGCATCAGTGCTGCTGTGGCCACGAGTCGAGGTGCTGCAACCGTCAGGATAGACTCGCCTAGTAAAATCCCGACCAGAACGGCGAAGACGATCAGACTGACCAGCATTATACTCAGCCCGACCTGTGGCAAAAGAAAAGATGCCGACATAACGAACCACGCTTCCTGCTCTACAACCTTTCCTAGTGTCCGCTGCAAGCGGATCGTGTTGTTGACCTACCCTGGTGAGAAGTTTGGAGTACTGTGGTATGCGATAGTTAATATAGATGCCAGTAGCACAGGGCAGCAAAGTCAAGAACAAGGCCAGGATGATGCTACCGTAGGGGATTGCACCCAGGTTGGAGAAGCCGTGGCAGTAAATGAAAAGCAGAAGGGGCATCATTCCCAGCGCTGCCAGTGTAGAGCAGGTCGTCATCACGATGCTGAGATAGAAGAAGAACAGTCATAAAAAAAAATCTTGACGCCGAAAACTCACCATCACCGATTTAGCTACGATGGAAATGTCCCTGGGCAATTGTACTAACACAATAGCGTGCAAGGATTATTGTGAAATCGGTGTTCTGCATATACGCATGCTACCGAGAACTCATGAATAGTTTGAGAGAAACTTGTTTGGTATAATCCAACACTGTCATATGTTCTGTATCGTTTAAGTCATCAACCACTTGACAAGACGAGTTGAAACAAGACGGAGCTCTTTGACCGGGCAGCGAATGGGCAGTGGCTAACAGGTTGTGGAAAATCTGGCCAAGGACGGCTTAAAATCTAAGGCGGTAGGGACTCCAAGGGGTCCCTCAAATGGCGGAGGCTACCGAGGCCACCCTCTCTGAGGAAGGAAGTAGCTGCTGCAGGGCTGTGTGTTACTGAATACCGCACTCCTCTAGACCAAACACACCTTCTTGAGCTTGTTGAACATCCAATTCCAGATTTATTCCCCTCTTTGCTGTTATAGTGACCTTCTGGGAAGGCTAACTAATGCAGCTAACATCAGAAGATCATTAAGAAGCTGTGAACATAAAGTCTTCATCTATCTGGGGTGCAAAAAGAAAGAAAAAAAACGAATCCTAAGTAACTCGATTTAGTCGACTTGTCTGCTCTCTTGCAAACCCTTTAATGATGTAATTGTAATTCTAATAAGTAGTAGGCTAACATACATTAAGTTGCTAGCTCATTGCTGCTCGCCATGACAACAGTAGCCTATCACCGTGCAAGCCAACCACTACCAGTGAAGAAATGATTTACCGGTGTTCAAACCTTTAACCATGTAGTAGCTGGTTTTTGTCTACTTAGCGTTTTTGTAGCTGGTTTTTGTCTACTTAGCGTTTAATGATCATTTTTCAATTCTATAATTGCTACAAATTTTTATTTCCTCATTTGTATAGTGCTTGTTCGGTCGTTCAGTTCATCCAACCATCCATCCATCTTCTATACCGCTTATCCTTCAGGGTCTATCCCAGAGGGCATTTGGCACAAGGCGGGGTACACCCTGGATGGGGTGCCAATCCATCGCAGGGCGTAATCACATAAACATTCACACACTTTGGATACATGCATGTCTTTGGACTGGAAACCGGAGAACCCAGGGGAAACCCCGCAGCACGGGGAGAACATGCAAACTCCACACACACAGGGCAGCGGCGGGAATCGAACCCCCGACCCTGGTGGTATGAGGCAAACGTGCTAACCGCTAATCCGCCGTGTGCCCTCGTTCAGTTCAGTTATTTAATTTATTATTAAACTGTTTTGCCTTACGAAAGGTAATGCTAATGATAAATCATGAAGCATTAATTCTGTTCATTCGTGCGTATGAAATAATATTGACTACCCTGTCTAAGTAGTCGTTAAGGGCCCCAGAATGTACAGAAGCGGCCCTGGCTGTCACTACGAGTATACAGATGTCTACCAATGGAATAAATGCTAACTGATTCGTGAGCATGTGTAGACATTGGTGTACAAGTCTCAAAGACTCTCACTATAGACCGTTAATGGTATAATGTCAGAAATGTACCTGAGATTCATGTCCCCCCGGAAGGCAAAGGACAGGACATTGGAAAGCACGCCTCCTGGAGAGCAGCCACAAACCAGCACTGCCATGGCCTGACTGGTCCTAAGCTGGAACACTTTAGCCAGAGTGAAGGCCGTGAGGGGCATCACCCCGAACTGAGCCAGTATGGCGACCACCACCCCTTTGGGCTTCACGATGTGGGCTTTTATCTTGGAGACCTCCATCGTGCAGCCGAGGGCAACCATAGTGTCACAAAGGATGAAAATGCTAACAAAGTTAGCAGCCTTGTCCAGATTCACAGAAACTACGGACCTGTTCGAGAAGGTGACATCGGTGAAATTCTTTTGGCTCCATCGATCCACATCATGAGAAACATCTGCAGTTCGGTTGAAGGCCAGCTCCATTTCCAGTGTGAGTATTTCTAGACAAAGTAGACGTGGAAGACGAGATCAAGTTATGAACGTGCAGATGGAGTAAAAAGAAACGCAAGGTACCAGGTATTTACCTCAATGAGTACCCCCAGTTGATGAGTTTGGATCTTAATAGAGATGTTTTCCCACCCTGTCTTTGTTTTGCACTTTTTGGCTAAGGGGTATTCATTTGAATGGAGCAAATAAAATACAAATCCTGATTAAAAATGATGACACGTGACGGCAGAGGTGGGGTGTTGGGCGTTAGGTGTTGCTGCCTCACATCTTCAGGGTTCCCGGGTCGATCCTGAGCTCAGTGTCCTTTATGGAGTTGAGAGTTCTTGACATGTTCGCATGGGTGGCCTTCAGGACCTCTGGATTCCTCCTACCTCCCACCTCCCTTTTAGATGGACTGGCTATGTTAAATCAAACATCTGGGTGCATAGTGCTCTATGATGGACTTGAGATCCATCCAGGTTGTATTCCCATCCCGCATAGGTTTCACATACAGCACATCCCTGACCAAGATAAAGTGTATACTGTACCGAATGAAGGAATGACCGAATCAACAGATATCATATTATGTATGACTTACATGCTAGGGGAAGCTGGGTAAAATCTTCGTTCGGTCACTACTGCATCCCATAGTCTTTGCCCCGTCTCTCACAACCTGTGCGTTGTGTTCCTGTAAGACACAATACACAGGTTGTGAGCTCAAAAGTGTGGGAAAGCAACATCTTGCTGTGGGCTTTTGACAGTCTACCCCAACGCTCTGTATTCAAATCGTGCAGTTACGTCAAATCTAAACTTGCCCGAGAATACACTCCTACATACGTACAGTACGGTCTGGGCTGCGTTTAAACCCAGCATTAGTAACAATGTGTGCCTTAACATATTGTAGCCTTTCAATAATTTGTGATTATTAGGAAAATTACACAAGACGGCACACAATGTAAACGTTCGAAGTACCGAACCCTTCTTTGTAGTACATCTTGTTTTAGGGAGGCACGGTGGCTTAGTGGGTAGCACTGTTGCCTCGCACCTTCAGGGCTGGGGGTTGGAATCCCACCTCTGCCCTGTTTGCATAAAGTTTGCATGGATGTTCCCTGTGCTTTCGGGGTTTCTTCTGGGTACTCCGGTTTCCTCCCCCAGTCCAAATATAAGCGTTGTAGTCTGATTGGTGTCTCTAAATTGTGTGAATGTGTGTGCAGTTGTGTTCTGCGATGGGATGGCATACCCATCCAGGATGTCCCCTTCCTTGTGCCTCAAGTTCCCTGGGATAGGCGTCAGGCTTCCTGCGACCCCGTGTAGGATAAGCGGTGATGATTCCTTCCTAGTTTGACCTAGAATGAATTTGGAGAGTTTTAATTTTGAGAAGTCGATGACAGAATTCTAGCCACTGTGCATTTGCACCCGCTCTTTAGACTTTCTTTAGACTTCTCGATTTAGATGGACGACCACGTAACCCACGTCGAGTTCAATAGATTGAGATCGAGAAACGTGATTATAATCTTGGACAGAAAATCCAGGTTCAAGTTATCTCCAGGCTTATTTGTGCCACGCTACTTGCGTCTTCTGTGGGATCCCAAAGAGGTGACGTCCATCCAGAACATTCTGTACATGGCGAAGAGAGACCATGTGACACCCTGAGGGAACCTTAATGTGGGAAGGTATGATGAGCAATAAAACGATCTTGTTTCCAGTGTCCCAGTGGCACCACGAAGCCCTTCAGCCTGTGAGGCAGGCTGTAGTGATGACTGTAGCTCTCTCTGGTCTCTCTGGTTCGGTTATAAATGCACTACACCATCTCCAGGCTCCCTCTACCGAAACAAGGACACATTTCAGTCTGTGACATTTCAGGTCCAGTTACAGTCTGATGACTCATTTCTGGCATGCCCACATTTCCAGCTAGTCTGGAGGAATTACAGATGTGTCTGTCTGGCTTCATCAGTCCAGCCTTTCTCAACAGAAGCCGATACTGCAGGCGATGGCTTGGCTTGGATGATCCTGATTGGTAATTATGATCATATTTGTCACGTGATGGCGGGAACATGTGGATTGTGTTCCAGTTGGCCTGCTCATTGGTGTGAGCACACAGGAGCTAGTCGTTCAGATAGACACACGTCAGGAGATATTCTGATGCTATCCGTTGTACACTAATCGTAGGGTCGGCGGTTCGATTCCCGGCCCACGTGACTCCACATACCGAAGTGTCCTTGGGCAAGACGCTGAACCCCAAGTTGCTCCTGATGGCAAGTTAGCGCCTTGCGTGGCAGCTCTGCTACCATTGGTGTGTGAGTGTGTGTGAACGGGTGAATGAGAACCAGTGTAAAGTGCTTTCAAAGGCCTCAGACTGATTGGGAAAGGAGCTGACCAACTGATCTCTCCAAGCTCTCTCTAAAATGAATCTTATGTTTGAAAACAACATGAAGAAAACTATTCATACGATTCAACTATTTATAACAGCAAACTAAACACAATAACGATTCGACTATTTCGCGAACATGTTTCCGAGCTGTGACTCGCGCTATGTAAGTTTGCCTGCTCAAATTTTATTGAACGTATATTACAGTTGAGTAAATATTCCTAGTCTGTGTTCCTTCTTTATTGGACCTTTTTCATCAGAGAATTGCCGAAAATCTTCACTTTCATTTTTAATTTTTTTTTTTATTAGTGTAAAAGGATTATGATCGTGAAGGCTCTTTCCAATGCTCCGGTGTTTGATTTGACTTCAAAGGAAAGCCTGTTGACAGTAAGAGAACATTTGCAGTCGTTAGATCTGTTATTGCGAACTCATTTCATTCGATTGTATATCAAATAAATTGGTGAAATATCACCGAGCTCAAAAGATTTTGAATGGGCATGAGGTCTGAAGGATTTTTGAACGAATCATGACACTTTTAATGATCAGAGATTTGTCTCTAGAGCTTGAGTTATTTGATGTTTTTTTTCTTTTTCTTTTGTTTTTACGTAAACTCATCGAGGCTGTGATGATTCAGCGCTGGTTTAGATGAAGATTTCGTGCTGCATCTGAAGATGACGATGAAAGCTAATGCCTCAACGGTTTGAAAGAAAAAGTAAACAAAAGGGAAGACGATGAATGGGAAGATGAACGCTTGCTCGAAGGTTACTTCTAGGATTGTGTAGCAGAGATGGAGGTTTTGGCAACCTGTCTCCACAGCAACAGTCTTCCTACAGCTTAGGGTTCAAACAACAAGAGAGAGACAATCTCAGAAGTGTACATTCGAAACATGATATCGCACAGGCATGTTAAAGAATGTGTCAGATGGGGTGAGGAAGCGTTTTAAATACCTTCCTTTACAATAATACAACTTCTTCTCAGGGTAAACTACAGCTAATGCATAACAATGTTCCCATCATCTCTCAGGATCCAAGGAAGGCCTGCATCAAGACTCTTCTCAGTTCTGGCACCTCGGTGGTGGACTGAACCTCCCCTAGATGTCCGAACTGCTGAGTCACTGGTGGTCTTCAAATAATGATGAGAACGTTCACTGGCTTGTTAGTCAATGAACACCTTTTTAAAATAATCAGCTAATGGATATGAACTATACATAAGAAGATACACAGTGTCTTTTAACTTAATCTGTATTATCTTTAGTGTGTAATATGTAATTACCATGGATTAAAAATCCATCACATGCAGTGACGGGCGGCTGTGGATCAGGTGGTAGAGCGGGTTGTACGCTAATCGTAGGGTTGGAGGTTCGATTCCCGGCCCACGTGACTCCACATGACGAAGTGTCCTTGGGCAAGACGCTGAACACCAAGTTGCTCCCGATGGAAAGTTAGCACTTGCATGGCAGCTCTGCTACCATTGGTGTGTGTGTGTGTGTGTGTGTGTGTGTGAATGGGTGAATGAGACACAGTGTAAAGCACTTTGTGAGTGCAGACCATTTACAATACAGTATCAACAATCGAGGACAGTACCTCACCTCACCTGTAGAGGTCAGTTCTAATCAGCTGTTCACTTCCTGGTTTGTCTCTATACAGTACACGCACGTCACACGGTCACTCGTTGCGAAGTCTTGCCTTCAGGACAATAGTGCAGATTCCTAATAATATTTGGGATTCCCTTTTCTTCCTTTTGAAAAGCGCACTCTTTCCAGAGACGTGATACAGGACGGTCCATCAGACTCGAAGGCCCGTTCATAGCCGAGTCCATATCCAAGAACCAGAGAGTTCTTGCGGAGACTGCAGAGAGAATCAAACCCAACAGCGCTAACCTCAGTGACAGAAAAGACCCCATGCTTCCTGCTCATTAAAACGTCCCGCTCTTCAATTTTCCTCTAGTGTTTAAAGGCATGCCTTGGGGATAAGTGTGGAGCGCCGGGGATGTGGCCTCGTCAGGATCCAATCTTCCGAAGACGGGGTGAATGCTTTTCTGGTGTGCTCAGAAGTTGATCAGGTCATCAACGTCTTTTCTCGCCCGGTGATCATGAGATGAAATGTTGCTAGCTAATTAACTAGTGTTACTCGGGTTCCCTTCTGAGTCTGGTTCCTCTCAAGGTTTCTTCCTCGTATCATCTCAGGGGGTTTTTCCTCACCACCGTCTCCACCGGCTCGCTCAATAGGGATAAATCCACACGCTTAAAATCTCCATCCTGTGTTTATATGTTTCTGTAAAGCTGCTTCGAGACAACGTCCGTTGTTAAACGCGCTAAACAAATAAAGTTAAATTGAATTGTTACTTATAAATAAATCCAACCATGTTCTGATGCCTCCGCAAAGTTTTGAACGATGCCAGTAAGGAATCTGCTTAGATCCTAAGCAAAACACACGCCGCTAGTTATTAACGATTAATAACGACTAATTAGTTATGATAAGAGTATGATTCGTATATTAGTTTTTAAAAACGCTGTCTATTTTACCTCTAAACAGTGAATTCGTGTAGCAGCAAAGCACCACCAAGATTCAACTGCTCGCAGGCGAAGGCTCTGCCCCTGTAAATAATACTGTGTCCGGGCAATCTGGCGCCACCTCGTGTCGATATTGTTTATTGTACGAGTTGTTCTGGTGAAAGAAGGGCTTTGTTTAAGTTATGACTTTGAAAAGCCAAGTACTACCCCTCACACGGGGCACCAGAAATGTAAAGGTCTATTTTAGAGCATAGAAGAAGCACCAGACCTGCTTCATTGTAAATTAGTGAATGAGTTTCATTACATAATCAGTCAATACAATGTTCAGTAAAATGGGATTTAATGAAAAAGAAATAATAATAATAATAATAATAATAATAAACTCTAGTTAACTAGGGTTAATTTATAAATAGGGACAGAAAATGCAAAGGTGTGTGTGTGTGTGAGAGAGAGAGAGAGAGAGAGGAGGAGAAAGGATGAGTGTGTGTGTATGTGTGTGTGTGTGTTTGTGTGTGTGTGTGTGCGTGCGCTTCTGTATGTGTTGACGTGTGCTCCACCCTAGAGACTGTGCATGCCCGTCTACATGTTCGTATTGAGCTTCCTGTGTGAGACACCTGGCCACGCCTCCTCACCTGTCAAATATTCGAGCGAAAGGCAGAAAAGTTTGGAAGGGAGTTCAGAGACACTCCACCAGGAGGACGTCCAGAGATAGAAACCATCAAAATGCAGTCATTCTGATGACGGGTAAGTTTCGAATCTCAGCGAGGTTAACCGGTTCCACACATCAGGGTTTATTCTCCCTCTGTTCCTGACTGTAAAGGCAACACAGTCTCCGCCTCAAAGCCTTTAAAGCTCTGCACAAACAATACTGAATGCAGTCGCAATCTTACTATTACTGGCTTTCTGTTTGTGGCATGAGGAATGTGACTCCTTTGTGTGCTTTGAATGAATGCCACAGCAGGAGATTGAGAAGCTTGGGCTCCAGGTGTGAGTGCGGTTTACCTACGGAGCCGTCGTGGATCTGAACGGATGACGATGTGGCACGGTTAGGTCTGGCCGCGCCACAAAGATGCGTAGCAGCCTTTTCATGACTTTCTGTACAGACAAAATGTACCTCACGTTCGTGTCCCCATTGAAGGCGAAGGGCAGGAAATTGCTGAAAATTGCCCCGGGGCAGCAGGCGCACACCAGCACTGACACCAGCACTGACACACAAAACAACAACAAAACCTTACACATGTCAGCTGGAAATTTTCCAGGAATTGGATTCATGAGCTAAGGCATCTGGACTCCAAGAGTCCAATAAACCCTGTATTTATATACTTTAATACCATTATACGCACTGCTGCCAGAATGTCTCATATCAGAGTAATTATTGAATACAAACCTAGACAGACAAAGCTTGTGGAAAGCTAAGCGAATCCTCGAGGAATAGTCCAAAATGATATATTTCAGTCAGAGAGAGAGAGTTGTGAGAAACAGATGTTTTCCTCAGACGGTTCTCCAAGACCTCAATGATTTGCTGCCACGAAAGCAGTGGACTCCTGATCAGAAGGTCGTGAGGTCAAACCCCAGCACTACCAAGCGACCACTGTTGGGCCCTTGAGAAAGGCCCTTAACCCTCAACTGCTCGGTGTATAAAGTGATTTTAAAAAGTGTTAGTCGCCCCGGATAAGGGCGTCTGCCAAAATGCCGTAAATGTAAAAGTCAAATGCACTTTGCGTGTGAGCTTTTTTCAAGCCAGCTTTGAAAGGTACAGTATATTGTCACGTGGTCGTATCTGTAGGTGGTAGCTTGCATATATTTTTCATCACTTTGCCTGAAGTTTTTGACTAAGAGGCATTCATTTGGATTTTAGCAGAACGCATATAGCGCTCACGAGAACGATTACCGTCCATATTACACATTTCACGACACGTTACAAACGAACAGTTGAGGGTTAAAGGTCTTGTTCAAGAAAACCCAAACAGTGTGGTATGATGGAGCACGGATTTGAACTGACAACTCGCTGATCAGTAGCCCGAAGCATTAACCACTGAGTTAGCACTTCCCTGCCAGGCTTTAGTGTCCATGTCTAACCCACCTCCAGGCCTTGTGCCGGTATATAATGGAAAATCTGCATGTATATAGCACTTTTATCCAAAGCTATGTGTCTCATTCGCCCATTCACACACACGGTAGCAGAGCTGCCATGCAAGGTGCTAACATGCCATCGGGAGCAGCTTGGGGTTCAGCGTCTTGCCCAAGGACACTTTGACATGTGGAGTCACGTGGGCCGGGAATCGAACCGCCGACCCTATGATTAGTGGACGACCACCTCTACCGCCTGATCCACAACCGCCCCGGGAGTGAAGTGGGGAGTGAAGTGTATTATTTATATGGAAGTGAAGTGTGTTATTTCATCCCAGAATGGCTGGAGATCTTTGGCTGTCAGGGTGGGAGATATGACACGCTTTCTGCCCTGTCATTCACAGCAACTGCAGTCATTTGTAGGCATCTGTGAGCAAACATATGTGCAGTAGATATGCTTCACGTGTCTCGGAGAAAGCGCACGTTTGCCACACCCTCCTCTGTTGGTCGTCGTTGTGTGATAGCAGAGAGTATCTGGTGGGTGGGAATTGGCGAGACAGAAATCCAGAGTGGATTTGTACTTTACCCTCCAAGAACTATACAACTACACGTTGACAGCATGTTGCCAGCTGCTAATTCAAAAGTGTACAGTATGAACGCAATGACTTGCTGTAGGCCTTTCACGGTACACTTCACAAAATATGCAAATACATTCATATAAACGCTGTGGCCCTGGCAGTGGATTTGCATGTTTTGAGACGTGTATTGGGGGGAAAAAAAGACTGAGAATCCAGTGGCTTTAGGGTTGTTTTTTTTTTTTTTTTTACATAACAAATGTGCTCTAAAATACTGAAGGGGGACAGTGAGTTTGCCTGAATTGATTGATTTATCATTATTGTTTCTTTGTTTATTTACTTACACTTGTTTACAGCGTAAAGATCAATGAGACTACTGTGGATGGTGCCATAATGAAACCGTGAAGATGGCTGTGGATGTTCGTCTTTGGATATCTTTAGGACTGCGATCGCTACGAATAGTTTTGTGCCCAAATCTCCCTCACTGAACAGTTAATAACGTCAACGTAATAGACTTCAAGACAGACTTAAAACGATAATGAGTTTAGAAATGACTCTGATGCTCATATTTAGAAGTTGCTCATTAATTCGTAAGTTCCTGGTTACACAATTGCACTTTTTGACTATTATATAGTACTTGGGTATAGAAGAGAAAGTGTTTATTGTTTTACTATCCGTCGTGACCCAGATGAGGACGGGTTCCTGTTTGGGTCCGGTTCCTCTCAAGGTTTCTTCCTCATGTTGTCTCAGTGCGTTTTTCCTCGTCACCGTCACATCTGGCTTACTCATTAGGGATAAATTTATACATTTAAAATGTATATCCAGAATGTATATATTTCTGTAAAGCTGCTTTGTGACAATGTCCTTTGCTATACAAATAAAATGTAATAAAATTGAATTATTTACCATATTTATTAATTATTCATTATTATGGTGATTAATTACCATATTTGTTCTTAGATGTCTATTAATGTCATGCCCTATTACTTGTAAGCTTCTGGTCTTGGTAGTATGTCAATTACTTGCGAATATTTTAAAATATATATATATATATATATATTCTGGGTGTGTACAGTGCTGCCAACTTAGATTTGGCAACTTTTTAGATAGCTTATTGACTTTATTTTTTTTTTCTGTCCTGCACACAATATGGCTCCCCAGCTCACATCACAACTGCTGTTATAGGAGTTGAGATAGCAGGTTCACTTGACTCACCACCAATGTCTGACTTGAAGTTAAGCTTGTGCAAGCCGATGCTCCCAGCAACCAATCACCGATCACCATTGTTCCCAACGACCAATCACTGCTCACCATTGTTCCCAACGACCAATCACTGCTCACCATTGTTCCCAACGACCAATCACTGCTCAACATTGTTCCCAACGACCAATCACTGCTCACCATTGTTCCCAACGACCAATCACTGCTCACCATTGTTCCCAACGACCAATCACTGCTCAACATTGTTCCCAACGACCAATCACTGCTCACCATTGTTCCCAACGACCAATTACTGATCACCATTGTTCCCAGTGACCAATCACTAATCACTGATATTTGTCCCATAAAAGTGAGTTATTCCAACTGTAACTGTTTCTATTGTCTATTTCCCAACTTCTCATTACAAATGCGCAGGAAATAAGAGTGTAATTCAAGTAGTCTTTTGAGTTTCTGTTTATATTTCAAATCAGGTAATACTTTGATAATTTAAATATTAATTCACTTTCTGCAATATTTCTGTTTGTTTAATCAAACTGATCTATCATGCAATTTTCTGCGCTGTTATCCTGGAAAAAACAAATCGGCTGTTGCACCTTTAAAAAGCAAATCAAGCAATAACCAAACCACTCTTTAATTCCAGTTTGTTTGTTGTTGTTTTTTTGTAAATAGCATAGGATAAGGAAGCCTTTTATCCATCCATCCATCCATCTTCTACCGCTTACTCCTTTTCAGGGTCGCGGGGGAACCTGGAGCCGATCCCAGGGAGCATGGGGCACAAGGCGGGGTACACCCTGGACAGGGTGCCAGTCCATCGCAGGGCACACAATCACACACACATTCACACACTACGGACACTTAGACACGCCAATCAGCCTGGAAGCCTTTTATTTACTGGAATAAAGTTGGTATGATGCTGGACGTTCGATATTCGCGAAAATGCGGAAATTAAGGGACCGTCTCTAAAGTTACATACGACATTGATAAACACGTTTCTAACTTCAAGAGCATTTGAAGGGAATGACTTACAGTCATATAACCAACTGTACAGTGTTCATCTGGGTGTCAGTCATGAGGCCCACCTTTTAGAGTTTTCATATTTATCAAAATAAGCTATTAAATCATATGTAAATTAGACATGAATTTCACTGCAAAATGGGCTCATACACAAAATATACCATTTTTAAAGCTCCAGGTGTTTCTCATACTTGACACCTGGATGAACACTTTCCAGTTGGTTGTGTGATTGTACATCATTCCCTTCAAATGCTACTGAGCTTTAAATCATGGTATATTTTGTGTATGAGCCCATGCAGTAATAAAATACATGACAATATTTACATATGTTTTAATAATTTATTTTGTTAAATATCAGAAATCTAAAAGGTGTTTCTCATACCTGACACCCAGATGAACACTGTACAGTTGGTTATATGACTGTAAGTCATTCCCTTCAAATGCTATTGAAGTCAGAAACGTGTTTAACAATGTCGTATGTAACTTTAGAGACGGTCCCTTAATTTCCGCATTTGCGCGAATATCGAACGTCCAACATCACACCAACTTACGAATATCGAACGTCGAACCAACTTTATTCCAGTCTTTTATTTCCGAATTCAGGTTTGTCGCGGACGCAGGATTTTATTAGCGAATATATTTATTTTTTATTTTACTTCCGCCTCACTAATCCGTCCGCGCTGATTGGCCCAACATATTCGCAAAGGATTTCGGGTAGGAGGTCGTGTATCGAGATGGCGCTATCGAGCACCATTTTGAAGCCTGAAAACGATCAATTAGGAGGGTTCAAGTGATACAACACATTACGTGAATGGTGAAGTATGTCTTTAAAAAAATGAACGAGTTTTACTTTTCGTGAGAAGAATAATAAAAAAAAATTATCCGGGTAAATGGGAGTTGTAGTTTTTCAACTATGTCAACCCTAGCTTGTGAGCAGTAAAGAAACCACAACTCCCATACGCCTTAGCGCGGGTAGCACTGCATGCGTCACGCGTCAACGAATGTCCGCGTGTAGGCGAGTCACGTGCGGCGCAGCTCGCGCATCGCCTGGCTGTTGACTGTTGGTCTGATTGAGCAGGATCTCCTTCTCTCTCTCTCTCTCTCTCCGCTTCATGCTTTCCCGTTAAAAAACTCGACTGAAGAATGAGCGATAACGATGACATCGAGGTTGACAGTGACGTGAGTGACGTGAAATGTTTTTTATTATTATTTTTATTGTCGCTATTACAGTCATTGGACTTGTAGTAGTGTAGCGCGAGCGGCTTTTTTTTTTTTTTTTTTTTTTTGGAACGCGCGAGACGCCGCGCTGTTTTGTCGATATCTGATCCTCTTCAGCGCCCTGGGTAGCTTTAGCCACTGAGCTAACAGCATAGAGAATCATAATCTCTCTCACACACACCGATAAAAACCTTTACAACGACAAGTAAAAAATAAATAAAAAGATAAACCTGACTCGGAGATGTTTAGTGGTCAAGCTACAGTGCTAGCTAGCTGTGGCTAAATCCTATAACATAGCCACAAACTCCATCCTCTAGCAGCAAGTGTAATCCTCTTCTTTTATTTCTTTTCTTTTCTTTTCTTTTCTTTTTATTTTACAGGAAGAGTCGCTGAGATACCATTATGTGGTGCGCAATAAACGGAGGAATTAATAACCTTTAGCCTTTAATGATAACAATGATAACAACAACAACAACAACAATAATAATAATGACTGCTTAACTACAATATAATCAGTCCAGAAATCACTCAGAAATGGTATAAAAAGAGTCTTATTTTATTTTAATAACTTTACAAGAGTCAGTTTTTACATTACAGACTCCTGGATTTATTTAGGAGCCTCCTTTTATCTATCTATCTATCTATATCCATCTCTCTGTCTCTCTCTCTACATATATATTGTGTGTGTGTGTATATATATGTGTGTATATATATATATATATGTGTGTGTGTGTGTGTGTGTGTGTATATATATGTATTTATGTGTATATATATATATATGTGTGTGTGTGTGTGTGTGTATATATATATATAATATATATATATGAACTATGTATATGATCTATCTATCTATATTATCTATCAATCTATATATGATCTCTTTATCCATCTAGACATGATCTATCTCTGTTTATCTATCTATCTTTATGTGATCTATCTATCTATTTATCTATCTATATATATCAGCGTATATAAATATAAACAGATCTAGTAAAGGTCAAGTGTAGTACACAGTGTTTCCATGGCAACGCAAGTCCTTTCTTCCTGAAATGCACTACAAGGAATTGTTTACTACAGCCGTTCTCAAACTGGGGGCCTCCAGATGGTGTTGTGGGGGCCACATAGTAATTCTAGAACAATGTTATTTAAATTTATATATATATATATATATATATATATATAAATATAAAAATTATATATATATTTTACCTGTATGTAAGTCGTGATTCTGAACCTTTACACTATGATGTATATAAAAAAATGAGAAATATTAATAAATGAAATCAATTATACACCGCACACTATGACGTGCACCAAACGGAGACATCCGTTGATGTATTAGTGCACAGTACTGTTATCCACACGCGGATAAATCCTCGGACTATTAGGATATAAATGGATGAGTTTTTAGATGGAGGACGTAGTCTCTTATCTTAAAAAAAAGTGTGTTCTGAAAAGTGTGATTTTAACCGTGGCGTGGATGTTGTTACTTAAATGAGATGGAGCTGGTTTGAATACAACCCCGATTCCAAAAAAGTTGGGACGCTGTGTAAAATGTAAATAAAAAAGGAACGCAATGATTTGCAAATCTCATAAACAGTATGGAATGGGCAGCTTGCACATCTGGAAAGGCACCATTAGTGCTGAAAGGTGTATACAGGTTTTAGAGCAACATCTGCTTCCATCCAGATCCCATCCCATCTTTACTTCTGAGAGACTCCGCCTCTTTAAGATGCTCTTTTTATACCCAATCATCTTACTGACCTGTTCCCAATTAACCTAATTACTCGCAAAATCTTCCTCCAGCTCTTTCTTTTTCCTAACACTTACTTTTCCAGCCTTTTTTTTGTCCCCCGTCCCAACTTTTTTGAGATGTCTTACAGCCATCGAATTCAAAATGACCTTATTTTTTCCCCTTAAAACGGTACATTTCCTCAGTTTAAACGTCTGATATGTTTTTCTGTTCTGTTGTGAATAACACCTGGGCTTATGAGATTTGAGAATCATTGCGTTCCGTTTTTATTTGCATTTTACACCGCGTCCCGACTTTTTTGGAATCGGGGGTTGTGTATCTCAGAAGCTGCTGTTAGTGCAACAAAAAACAACCTAGATTCTGGTGGCAAACTCATGACTCGGAATTTCCAACCAGGAAATAACCGGATACTCGGAAACCTCTGTGTTCGGCAGGTGACGTTAAATCAAAAATGGCCGCTCACAACATCAACAGTGAAACACAGCAGCACTTCGTGGCTTATAATGAGTTACACTGTATATACACGTATTAGCTGTAAAATTCTAAATTCTAACTCCTCCTTTCAGAGAGCATACTCTGCTCTGATCGGTCAGACGTCCCAGTCTGTCGTGATTGGTCTTCCACTGTCAGCGAGCAGCCGATGAAGACCAGAGGCGGGGCTTTTTGTTACAAACCTACATAGGTTAGTACAGGAAGTAAAGTCTAACGACTAACGACTCGTTTCAGCTGTCCAGAATCGATTCCTTCTTTTCGGAGTCGATAACTCTGTTTGTCGTGCGCTTTGATCGTTGAAACAAACAGCTCTATAACGCGCTACATGAAAGGGAATATTTGAAAAACCGCAATATGTGCACTTTAAGTCGAACGCACATTAGCTACAACAGTACGATGTAACCGCATGATGTTACGTCCGCGTAACAGGTTTACGAATGTCAAAGGTTTTGTTTTTTTTTTAAACCATCAGCTTCATGAAAGGGAAAAAAAAAAAAAGATGAAGGTGGCAGTGCTGGTTTGAATTGTTGCTGTGAACGTTTCTTATGTCTTCGTTTCGTTTCGAATGTAAACGCGACTCCCTGATGCCGCATAGCTCGACTTCCCTTCGTAGCTAGAAGTTAGTACACACACACAAAAAAGTTGAGAATCGTGTTTTTAAGAATCGATTCTTGGGTGGAAGAGAGCGTCACGATGTGTTCTACAAACCTCTGATAAATGAAAACAAAGCGTCAGAAAGTCATCGAGGATGGAGGGTGTTGGATTTATCCATCCATCTTCTATACCGCGTGTCCTACAGGGTCACGGAGAACCTGGAGTCTATCCCAGGGAGCATGGGGCACAAGGCGGGGTACACCCTGGACGGCGTGCCAATCCATCGCAGGGCACACTCACACACACATTCATACACTACAGACACTTGACATGCCGGCGGGAATCGAACCCACAACCCTGGCGGCGTGACGCAAACGTTCTAACCGCTAACCCACCGTGCGCCTTGTTGGTTTGATCACGTCGCTGTATCGAAGTAGACTGAAGCGCTTTATTTAAATCGTCCGCTTTATCGACTACACCAGTGGTCACCAACCCTGTTGCTGGAGATCTACCTTCCTGAAGACTTTATCTCCAACCATAATCGTGTCCACCTGACCAGCCTTAAGAAGTTCTTGATCGACTAAAACTAGGTGTGTTGGATTTTGGTTGGAGATGAAACCTGCAGGAAGGAAGATCTCGAGGAGGAGATCTGGTGGCCACCGGACTACAGGCTGTCAACACGGGGTCATGTGACCGTCATGAAGCGGCCAGTCAGCTGACTCTCAGCCGGTGTTTAGTGTTTCATCTACAGACTGTCTGCCGCTTTTGCTTTCACTTCACTTCACTTCACTTCACGTAAACAGCTCTGAACCTGTGGGCCTTTGCCAAATAGACAATCCACAACCTGTGAACTGTAACAGGAAATGGGATTTAATTTTTATATATATATATATATATATATATATATATATATATATAAAAAAGGACTACACGTACATATTTGAGGACCATTTATAGATTACAGGAGTATAAAATGTTCTAAAAAAGGCGAAGATTATAATATAGCCTGGAGTCCTACCCAGTTTAACGTCTGGAATGTAGATATGAGATATGAGAAGAGCTCGTGTCTGTCCGTATCTCTTCTTTGCTTTTGTCTGAGCTGAAAATATAATAATTAATACATCATCGCATCGTCCTTTTCCTCACGTTAGTGTCTTTAGGTCTGTTTGATTTGACCCCCGTTCCTTATTCTGCTGGCTGAAAGGTTTAAAAGTGTTGAATATATCCTCATCGATGGTAATGATGATGATGATGAACACGTGTTGCATCTTTTAGATTATAATCGTTTTTAATTATTACTACAAAAAGACATCACGTCATCTTAAACCTGTAGCGATCCTCCCTGATGTGGGCAAGCTTTAAATATCAACTTCTTTTATTACGTAGGAATAGGGCTGGGCGATATATCGATATAACGTGGTGATATCGTGATAAATGATCACGCGATACACTTTTCTGAGATATCGTTGGTATGTGATGTTTTTTTTTTACTTTTTTTTTAATAATTACAAATAATATTTGACTGAATGGATGCCGTTGGTTTGACAGAATTTTTTTTTTAACTTTGTAGGCGTTAAAGAAAAGTATCGTCAAACTCAGTTTAACAGTTTAAGTTTATTTTACTGCTGTTTTGAAGACTGTTTTTTTTTAAAATAGCTAAATGATGTATTGTTCTACGCATCGTGTATCGTAGAAATGTCCTCCAGTAACGAGTGGATTGTCGATTTTCCTGGATTTGTCCATCCTTTGGCATTGAAGCTGCTTGTTGGATTTGTTACCAATGCAACAGTTCAAACCTGCTCAGCTGGTTCAACGTAAACAAGATTTTATATTTATATATATATATATATGTACACATACGGTGCCCTCCACTAATAACAAAGACGGCTGTGAAAAATTGTCTTTACTGTTTAACATTTTGAGCTTTTGTTTAAAAAAAAAAAATTCACGAAAATACTCTGCTCTCATGGAGATCAATCATATTTGCAAATACAACACCGGTTTATCAAAAAACAACCTTTGTTAAATGTGTGTGCAACAATTCTTGGCACCCTTTTAGTCAATACTTTGAGCTAGCTCTCTTTACCAAGATAACAGCTCTGACTCTTCTCCTGTAACGCCTGATGAGGTTGGAGAATACATGGCGAGGGATCTGAGAGCGTTCCTCCGTACAGAATCTCTCCAGATCCTTCAGATTTCGAGGTCCACGCTGGTGGACTCTCCTCTTCAGTTCACCCCACAGGTTTTCTATGGGGTTCAGGTCAGGGGACTGGGAGGGTCATGGCAGGACCTTGATTTTGTGGTCAGTAAACCGTTTTTGTGTTGATGTTTTGGATCATCGTCCTGCTGGAAGATCCAACCACGGCCCATTTGAAGCTTTCTGTCAGAGGCAGTCAGGTTTTCATTTAATATCTGTTGATACCATTTGAAGTTCCGGTAGTGTCTGGCAAACTGAAGATGCTCGAGTTTGTTTTTGGATGAGAGTGGAGGCTTTCCACGGACACAAAAACTCTTAAAGGGACAGGCAGATTAAAGCAACGGTGCTAACGGCAAAATGCACAACAGGAAAGTTCTCTGAATTAGCGATGTCATGTGGGCGGGGTTAACAGACTGAGGTAAATTCGTTGCCGTTAGCTTGGCCGGCTAATGCACGATGGAGATCAAACACTCGGAATCATCTGAAGGGGTTTTGATGGAGCTGGCTGGGAGGCCCGGCAGTAGTGCGCTGCAGTAATCCAGTTTTGAGATGATAAGAGTCTGGACTGTGTCACCTGATCAGTGAGCTAAGGTCTGGTTTAGATCGGTGAGATCTGTCCACGTCGGGCATGTCAGTGTTTTTCTCCGTCCTCAACTGAAGGAATTACAGACCATGTGACCTGCTGTGGACCTGCTTACCTTTTTACGTATTTTGTATGTAGACAGAAGCAGCAGCTTCCCCCTCTCCGCCTCTCCCAGGTGCCCCCCCCCCACCCCTTCCCGGTTGGGACTACACGTTGTTCCTCTTCAGGGTTAGGCAGTGCTCATGTTTTCGTTTGTTGTTTTTTCGTTTGTTGAAAAAATAGTTTTTTTTTTCAGAGGTCTTTTTTGTCTCCATACTACGTAGCACGAGTGCGATCCTGAAGTCTGATTAAAGGGGATGTTATAGAGACAGCTACAGCTATTAGCCACCGATATATTCACACGCGCTACGATATACGTTATTTCGTTTTCTGGAAAGAAAGGGATGCGCATCGCTAATGAAGTGCCTTGTGTAATGCTCACGCCGTCTTCAGCGAATTTATCGACGAATCAGTTTACGAACTCCACGGATTCCTCGCCTGCTTCAGTCTTATCAGATACAGTACTGTATACCCAGATTCACGACACGACATCCCAAAGTCGCTTCCCCGCGGCGTGTAACACTGTGTATGACGGTGTAATAATCCGGGTTGCGTAGACAAAGCACCGTTTTGAAACGTGACCCTTGTACGTTAAGTTAATCGCTGTCGTTTATATACGATGTGAAGAAGAACACGCCGTTGCTCACCACAACGGAACCAAACAACCATCTGTTTTTGGCTTTTTCCTCACAACCACCCGCTCGTTTGCGTCATGACAACCACCGACAGTGTCGCTTCAAGCAAAACATCGACGAACAATTAGAGGATTTTCTGTTTGTTTTTTTTTGTTTGTTTGTTTGTTTGTTTTCTTTTGTTTTGTTACAAGCTTATGTACCTCCCTAATTTCTCCATCTGGGGATTAATAAAGTATGATCTTATCTTACAGACCGACTTCGCCGTGAACGTTTCCTTTCGTTTTCACCACCGGCTTGTGTGGTTTTTAAACGGTTGTTTTCAATACAGCGCTTTTATTATTATTTTTTTAATTATTTTTTTTTTTCCTGTAACGAGCATAACCGAGCACGACAGCCCTAGTTATGGGAGTACGCTGTTCTCTGTGTACACAGTCTCACCGTATAGTGCTACAAATGAAGAAATGACTGCGCTAGTACCGATCGGATGGCGTGGCGTGTCGTGTCGTGTTGTGTTGTGTGGTGTGCACAAGACTCTTTTCACACTTCACACAGTTGTTCTCAAGGTGGTGTCGTCACTTCTGTGTGAGGGTGAGAGAGTGTGGTTGGTTTAACGAGGGCATTTCTTGTGCAACGCCAATGACTTCCCAATTTCAGACCGCACTAGATGACAGTACATTACCCATGCGTGAAGTGTTAACCTGTTTGGTCAGGAGACACCCAGGCACTGTGTATACTTCCTTGTGTGTGTGTGTGTGTCATCACAAAGCCCTACTTACTGACTACTACACATTCCCAACCCATGTCCACACAGTAGTGGACTAGTCGGACCGGCATCGCGTCCTCGGCAGGCGTATCGGCGGAGGTGTGCGAGACTTCATCTCCTCGCCGTACGCGATCGGAGTCGAGATGTCCGAGTTTTATCTTCTGTGCCGAGAGGACGAACTTTGTTTAATATCAAGGTTTTTAAGCAAATATCGAATCAGACATTAAAACAGCACTGAGACGACGGAGAGCTCGTCTCGGTACACGTTCGAGCGTGGATTCGTACCAGTTTGTTTACGCGCATTGATGGTGACGATGGCGGTTAGTTTGCGGTATAACGTAAAGGGCAAGGCATACCGAATACCTCAAAGCATACATGAGAACAATATACCTGATCCTCAGGATAAAAGCTTTGTGTGCATTACCGACCGTATACAGAGCCACACCCTAACCTATATAACACACCATGCTCGTGTGTTGTCAACGAAACTCATCTGGATAACTGGTTTGCTTCAGGTGGGGAAGAATACAGAAGCGAAAGAGACTACAGTTTGCTTAGTATTGAAAGAAGCTATAGAACCTGTGTGGTTTTTAAAATGTTTACATATTCAACAGTGAATTAATTCAATGTAGTCACGCGTAGCAGCCTATTTTATTCGGTTTTATTTCACCTAGAGACATTTGACAAGACAAGACAAGGCAGCCAACTGTCACCACTAATAACCTTCAAACAGAGGAAATAAATAAATAAATAAATAAATAACACGAGTTGTTGGCCAAGATCAGGATGTTTATTACACACACGCGTTTCCTATTAGAAAGAATGTTGAGCAGTCTTAAAGGGATAGTTCACCCAAAAATGAAAATCCTGCCATCGATTCCTCGGCCCCGCGTCGTTCCAAACCCGTAAGACTTTCGTCCGTCTCCGGAACACGAACGGAGACGTTTATAATGAAACCTGGGAGATTTCCGCTCCTCCGCTTACAGTCCAAGTAACCAAAACTTCCAAGCACGCACCAGAAAGTTCAAAGTCGTCCAGCTGTTTAATCCGAATTTTCACGAGAGAACCACGACGCGTGCGTGTCGCGTCGACGCGAGAGTCGAGATCTGTAGACGTCTTTTGTTCTAAAGATCGTTCTGTGTGAGCGGAGGTTCTCGCGATACGACGGGACCCCGGAGCGCTGCACTGTGTACGGCAGACGAGGAGGGACGCTGTACACAAACTGAGTCACTTGGAACAATCTTTGCAATGAAGATGTCCGCAGATTTCGCCATGGAGGAGGATTTGGATTGTTCTCGTCAGTGCGTCAACGCGACACGCGCATGCTTCGTGGTTCTCTCGTGAACGCGGAAGAGAAGATATTTCGTGAATAAAGACTTCATTGCAAATTCTTTGCGCACACAAAGCGTCCGTTTCGCTTCATTAAATTGGGATTAAACCGCTGGAGTCAACATGGATTACTTTTACGACGCCTTTACGAACTTGAAAGTTTTGGTTACTTGGACTGTAAGAGGAGGAGTGGAAATCTCCCAGGTTTCGGAGACGAACGAAAGTCTTACGGGGTTGGAACGCCGCGAGGGCGAGTAATTGATGGCAGGATTTTCATTTTTGGGTGCAGCATCTCTTTAACTTGCAGGAAACCACCACGAGCAGTAAATCGTTCTCGTCCAGGTGACTCAGACCGTGGGATTATTGAGAAACTCTGACTCAGTAAACCGAAACAAGTCGCTCTACACCTTTTGCATTCGATGGACACCGTGTCCTCGGCGGTTCATTACCCCCTGCTGGTTAGGAGAACACCGTGGCAACACCTGAATCTCCCCGTGAGGGATTAATAACTTATCTCGTCAAGCTCATACCGAAAGTGTAGGCGTGACCGTGCAGTTTGTTGCTGAGGTTTACTGGCGCGCAGCGTGGCATTTAAAAACCTCTCGTCACTGGAAACGAAATGAAAATGAAACCAACCTGAGCAGCAGCACGAGCCAGTCCATAAAGTAGGCAAACACGCATGTAAATAACGACGTCAGAATATAGCTACGTCCTCTATATGACCTGCGTTCTAACCTGCACCGCGGCGTTAACCTAAAACACGTACTCTACAACCAAAAGTATGTGGACACCTGACTGTCACACCCGTGTGTGGTTCTTCTCCAAACTGTTACCACAGAATTTAACGCACACTCTTGTCTACGATGTCTTTGTACGCTGTAGCATGAAGATATTTACTTTAACTGGAACTAAGAGGAACCCAACCACAGCCACGCCCCAAAATCTAGTGGACAGTAGATTCGGAGAAGAGTGGAGCGCATTCTATCAGGAAAGGAGGAATACGTATGGAATGGGACGCCCGACAAGTGATCCGGTCGTGCGTTCACAAACTTTTGGCCGTGAAAGAAAGTCAGTCCTGTAGGGTTTGTGTCTCTCTTCCTGTTTGTTAAACCTACCCGTCAACTACCAGTTAAAATAAATAAATTAGCCCGGATATGAAATTGCACGTGTCGCAGATGCCCGTTTTTTTAAATTTGTATTTTTATACATGGAACAGATGGATGACTTTGTGGTTTTTCCATCATAATCAACACACTTCACCTTTTTAAATACGTATTTGCTATTAAGTATTAAATATGCCTGTACGTTGTGCTCTGTGTACGCCGTGGTCCCTGTGTTTTAGTTTTTTGTTCCTTTAATGAGTCACTGGATGTGAAACAGGTTTTTTTTTTTTAAACAATGTTGGCCGTAATGACAGTTGCGCCAGAAGCCGTATTGTTTCCGTCCCAGTATCAGCCCAGCTCATTAAAAACAGAGTAAACTGGAAGTCACTTCTACCGTATATGATCCAGCCCAAAGATATTCAAATTAGATTAGAGTAAAAAAAACAACAACAACAACAATCCAATATGGCAGTGCATCATCGACTGCAGGAGATCGATGACTTAAAGTGCATCCTGTTAAATATTCAGCACACCTAATAGCTGGGGAAATCTCCCGCCTAGAGTAAACCTAGCGACTCTTTAACGTCAGTCTACAGCACTGTGGGGACTCGTGATGGGCGCAGTTAGAGAAATACTCCTTGAAGATCACAATTTTAATAACGGGGGGTGGGGGTGGGGGGAGAGACAGACACGTGGGTTATTAAAATAAATAAATTAATGAGGTAAATAATCCCTGTGCTTCGGGGGTTTCCTCCTGGTACTCCGGTTTCCTCCTCCAGTCCAGTGACATGCGTTGTAGGCTGATGGAAGTGAACTATTGACTCGGGCGTAAGGCTCGCACGTATTTGTTTTTTTTTCTTTCCTCCCGTGTCTGGATCCGTATCGGATTGTTTTGTGCGTACGTTCTACAGCACCATCACGTTGTACCCTACAGGAAGCCATTTTAAGTGAAATTCAAGATGGTGGACATGCGGTGTCAGAATATATACATTATATATGTATGTATGTATGTGTGTGTGTGTGTGTGTATATATATGTGTGTATGTATATATATGTGTGTATGTATATATATATGTGTGTGTATGTGTATATATATATATATATATATATATATATATATATATATATATATATATATGTGTATATATATATGAAAATAAAATTTTTGGTTTCTTTCCTTCTTTCTTTGTCTTTTTTTCATTCTTTCTTTTTCTTTCCTTCTTTTTTCTTTCTTTTTCTGTCCTTTTTTCTTTTTTTCTTTTTCCTTTTTCTTTCTTTCTTCTCTTTCCTTCTCTTTTTTCTTTCTTTTTCTTTCCTTCTCTTTTTTCTTTTTTTCTTTTTCCTTTTTCTTTCTTTCTTTTCTTCTCTTTCCTTCTCTTTCTTTTTCTTTCTTTTCTTTTTTCTCTTTCTTTCTTTTTCTTTCTCTTTTTCTTCTTTCTTTTTCTTTCTTTCATTCCTTCTTTCTTTCGCTCCCTTTTTTCCTTTTTTTTTTTTTTTCCTTTTCTTTCCTTCCTTCCTTAAGTCAATCAAATTTATTTATAGTGCACATGTAAAAACAACCAAGGTTGACCAAAGTGTGTGTGTGTGTGTGTGTGTGTGTGTGTGTGTGTGTGTGTGTGTGTAGGATTATGAACATGATCTCTGATGAAACCTCTGACTGTGTCGTTGCAGGCGGACAAACGAGCTCATCACAATGCGCTGGAGCGCAAACGCAGGGACCACATCAAAGACAGCTTTCACAGCCTCCGAGACTCTGTGCCCGCCTTACAGGGGGAAAAGGTCAGTACACATCACAGGTTAAAACCAACACACACACACACACACACCATGAGCTGCTCTGAAACGTCCCACATGTTTTACATTAGCTTTAGCGTACACTGCAGTACTGAATGTCTGTAATTTCCTCCTCAGAGAGTCAGTTAGGCTCGTTTGAATATGAACATGAGATCATTATCGCTATCACTATATGCTCTACAAAGTGCAGTGCATTGTGGGATTACAAAGGTGCACATTAATTGTTAATTATCTGATTGTAACCCGGCATTTTAAACAAAAGCCGTTCAATACGTTTTCGACGGCGTTATTGAGATAATAAAACAACTAAGAGACAGAAATGGAGGAAAAGATTGCTCGACTTGTGAACGTTTTCCCCCTGTTAAATTTAAAACACAGTAAAAGTGCTGTAACGTGCAGCGTGTGTGGAATTCAATCCGTGCCAAAAGTACTGAACGTAACTTTTCAAGAAACGAACAACGATATACAATGAGAGAAGAAAAATAGAGTTTTCGTTTACGCTTACGTTCGCCGTTCTGGCACAGACCTCTCCTGTGGGCGGGGCTTAGCAGCGCTTTACTCACATTGGCTAGTGAGGTTTGGATGGACAGCTCCCTGACCTGGAAGTACAGACTTAATTCTATTTATTTTGACTTTTTTTTTTAGTACTTCACTTAACAAAAAAATGACACACAAATACATTTCTGAAAACAGTAGCTTTTTTTGGGGGGGGGGGGGGGCTTATGTAATTAAATGTGTACAAATAAGTAGTCATGTCTCTTTCATTCCAAACATTCCCCGTTCTGAAATATAATATATTTTCCTTTTGTTACAGGGTCTAATTTTTTTCTACGATATCCGATCCAACAATTTCTTGGTTTCTTTTTCTTTCTTTCCTCCTTTTCTTCTCTTTCTTTTTATTTCTTCTTTTTCTTTCTTTCCTTCTTCCTTTCTCTGTCCTTCCTTCCTTCAGTCAATCATATTTATTTATAGGGCACATTTAAAAACAACCAAGGTTGACCAAAGTGCTGTACAAATATAAAACTAACTACATACAGCAAAGTAAATGACAAGTACTATAATAAACAGAAAATAAACCACAGTGATCATGGAATATTGAGTACTGAATATTTCCCTCTTTCTTTCCTTTTCTTTCTTTCTTTCTTTCCTTTCCTTCTTTCCTCTTCAGTCGTATCAGACCTGATGGTGATCGTGGGTATCGGCTTGGTGTCGTCTCTAATACATTCTCAAAGAAATGCGTTTCCTATAAATAAGAAATGACGTAAGGAAGTATAAGCTCCTTCCAGTGTGCCTAATCATGCTGTATCGATACGTCGCAGAAGTCTTTCATAATAGCAACGCAAAAGATAACAAAAAAAGGGAAAAGAACAACTATTTTCATAACAGGCATTAATACGTTAAAAATAAATGCTTCAGTGCAGGGGCGTAACCCGGCCTGGGATTTAAGGGCTGTAGCCCCGAAGTTTTTTTTTTTCTTTAACGTCAGTAAAAGAAGACGGCGGAGTTATAAATTTTATATCTTCAGTGAACGGAGACGAGACCAATCAGACAGGGTTTACAGGAAAATACGTGGAAATACTCGCGTCCTATTGGCTGTTATGACGCGGAGTGTATCTGGGTTTTTTTTTCCAAAGTATTTTTGATGGAGAAGAATCTGGGCTCAGCCCCGGATGATTAACAGTCCAGCTAACACCACTTGTTTAGTGATACTGCTTTATAAATATTAGAAAGGCCAAAAAAAAAAAGTCGTCGCACACCCTAATATTTCACCGCACCACCGTTAGCTTTGATTAAGGCAAGCGTTCGTCGTGGCTTCGTTTCCGACAACCTTACGCAACGTCCCGTTTCATTTCCAATCCAGAGGCGCGTTCACTTTCCTCCAGCACTTCCCGAAGACCTTTAATGTTGTCCAATTCATGTGTGAAAATGATTCCTTATGCTCCCCGAACGACTCTTTCACAATCCGAGCCAGATGAATCTTGGCATCGTCATCCTGGAACATGCCTGTGCCGTCAGGGAAGAACAAATCCGTTGATGGGATAAATGCTGCGTACTCGGCTGACTTCATTTTACTGCCGCTGGACCTGGCCAATTGAAGCAACCCCCAGTTCATCACACTGCCTCCAGAGGCTTGTACAGTAGGCACCATTGCTCCATGCGCTTCCCTTCTTACCCTGACGTGCTCATCGCTTTGGAAAAGGGTCATTCTGGATTTATCAGATCACATGACCTTTTTCCATAGCCCCACTAAACATGTGGCTTTCACAGCTGTTTGGTCCAAATCCTAGAAGTTCTCATCGCATTGTGCGTGTGGAAATGCTCTTCGTTTCACTATAAAACATCGTTTTTTTTTTTTACGATGTGACGTCGCCGAGCGTTTTAGAGCTCTCCGATCACGATCGTTGAAGAAGTGGACAGTTCACCACTCTCCGTCCAATAATGCCTGCTGCCTTCAGGGAAGAGTTTTTATTTTCATTTATTTATGAATTTATTGAATAAAGTAACTGATAAGGAGACGTTGTTTCTGTTGTGTTTGTTTTTCACGCTCTGTGTATGAACCAGGCCTCCCGAGCTCAGATCCTAGACAAAGCTACAGAGTACATCCAGTACATGAGACGGAAAAACCACACGCACCAGCAGGACATCGACGACCTGAAGCGACAGAATGCTCTGCTGGAACAGCAAGGTGAGAAGCTCCGTCTCCATCCCACCTCCTCCTCCTCCTCCTCCTCCTCCTCACACCACGCAGGTACTCATCATCTGCTCAGAGTTCACCATGCCAAAACTCAGCACTGTGCTTAAACCCTGAATCTGGTGCAGAAACGTCCTCTCTCCCTCCCTCTCTCTCTCTCTCTCTCTCTCTCTCTCTCTCTCTCTCTCTCTCTCGGTCTCTCTACCTCTGTCTCTCTCAGGGTACGACTGAGTGTTCCTTTTAATATTACAAACGTAAATACTGTGTTCAGTTCAGGAATTATCTTCAAACGTGTGTATCGTAAACAATGGTGACAAGTATTTTTTTTTTTTTTGTTTTTGTCCCCCCCAACCCCACCCCACCCCCCCAGACATAAACCGAACATTCTGCTAAAATCACGTAGACACTACAGCTGGGCGATACGATAAAAATATCACACACGCAGGCCTGTCACGATAATTCCATCGATTCCGTCATGGACTTGTGCTAGGACATACGGACGTGACGGCGGTCGTTATTACCGACCTCGAGATCGCCCGTCGTGTTCACATGCGTGTTCGTGTACAGAAGAATGAACGTCGCCAACATTTTAGCCGTTCGCGCCGCTTCCGTCCTCTCGTCCGCTCCAGTGCTGTCCAACTTCAATCGGATGAAAACTTCCAACGTCGGTGGAATTTAAGATAAAAACACACATCGGAGTCGCAGGCGTGTCGCGCGCACTAGCAGCGGTTTTAATCGAAACACTCTGAAAACAACGGGTCGGATATTAACGGTGCAGTAACGGTGTTTTTAGAAGAAGGTAAATGTAGAAAGAATAGCTGTAGTGTTTCAGATAATCCAGTCGTAGTCAGTAACGCGGGGGATCGAGGAGGCGTTTAATCTGCGTGAGCTGAAGCGGAGCGGTGACGGGACGGCGGTGAACTGAAGCGCTTTACTAGCGGGTTAATGAATTAACTCACCCGAACGCTTCCTATACACACACGAGATTAATCAGATATTTACACACAGCATAAACACAATATTACAACTCGCCAACGCACTGAACGACGCCAACGCATGAGCCAAGCTGAACTTCAGTACGGCGCCAGGGTAGAGCGGGTAAGTCACGTCGTGAATACGCTGTTTCCATAACAACGCACTAAAACACGCACGAGGAAGAACTACAGCGTAAAAAGTCCATTTTATTTATTGTTTTGGTTGTGTGGCTTTTATTTTATTTACGTTTTATTTATTTAGGATGTATTTTTTTTTTTTGACATTCCAAAACCAATGTCTGAATATTTTTAAGTATTAAAAGTTCATCACTCTGTGAAAGGCTGTACTTGCATTATTACTCTGTTATATTATCATTATATCAGTGGCATTAAAATGACAATAATATCGTTTATCGCAATTATTTTCCGGGACGATATATCGTCCGACACAAGGAGCTATCGTGACGGGCCTACCTACACGACGTATATCGCAACACAATCTGCCAGCAATACGGTAGTTTGATGATCGTTTCTTTTAAAGGTGCAATAGGCGATTATTTTTTATATAAATAAAAAAAACTTCTATAAACACCAAATCATAAAAAAACCAAACATGCGTTAAGTTGTAGTCTTGGCAAAAGTGTGTAAAGTTTGAGAAAACACGCTTGGAAAATGGACTCCTGGTCCCGAGAGCTCGTTCATATTTGTACGCGCTTCCTGTCAGACGTTTTATAGATACTATCATCTATGGGCTACTGAAGTTCTGGTGGGCGGAGCTTCATAAATATGGGTGGGAATTATTCAAATGTCAAACCCACCTAACCGTTAGAGACCTGATCTTTTTGGGGGGATCTTACATAATGCACCTTTAGTGTCTACGAATATGTATCTCCTTTTTATATTTTAAAGAATTATTTATATATATATATATATATATATATATATATATATATATATATATATATATATATATATAAAAAAAAAACAATTACACTCTGTAAGTGTTATCATTTTACAATTTAAAGTACGAAACTTTAACACCGCTTCGGCTGCCTCCTGTCAGTTTGTAACGAAATTTATTTCACAAAAATAAACTTTATAATCAATTTTATAATACGTCTCTGTGACACAATATACTCAGCTATCCGCAGTATCAGAAAAGCATATTGTGACATGATTTATAACAATATAAAAATGATCATATCGCCCAGCTCTAGTACACACGAGTTAGAACTAGTTATTATTATTATTATTATTATTATTATTATTAATAATAAATGATATATAAGCACCTTTCTGGGTACCTAAGGATGCCGTACATTTTTTAAACATATATATTTTAATAGCACTACAAAAGAAAAGAAAATAGAAAGGAAAATAAAACAAAAGCAATATTTATTATAACCACTTGTAATAAAAAGTAAATGGTTTAGTGAAAATGTTGTATAAATATTAAAAAGTAATAAATATAAGTACATGGTATACATAGTAGCTATAACTGTAACAAAGCACTGACACTGGAGACTCCTTCCATAAAAGTCTGCTTACAGAAAACTTCTCCGTATCAGCGATTACAGACTGCGTTTAACGTTTTACATGCAAGTCCCTGAACTTCTGTCAGAGCTGCTTTTATAGAAGATGAATCAACACCTCCTGACCAATCAGAACGGAGACTTCAGCAGCGCTGTGGTTTAATTATACTCTTAATACGTTATCGTTTCTATAGTAACAGCTCGCTTAAGGGGGACTTGTACGGCTGATGCTCCACATTTTCTAAGACTTTCTAAAAGAAATGTATAATCGTTCATGTGTCGTTTGGAGAAGTTTATTTAATATTTATGGAAGGAGTCGCCGGTGTCAGCGATTTGTAACGGCGCTTTGTAAAGTTTCCTCACACGGGAGAGTCTTCAGGACAGAAGTTTCCTTATCTGATTTCTCGGTTAAATGATAAGCTGTGGAGAGGAAACGACAGAGGAAGGGGGGAACGGGAGGGAGGGAGGGAGGGAGGGAGAGAGAGTGAGAAAGGGAGAGGGTGAGAGAAAGATATGAATAGAGTGATATGGAGAGAGAGATGGAAAGAGTGATATGGAAAGAGGTGAAGAGTGATATGGAGAGAGAGATGGGAAGAATGATAGGGAAAGAGTGATATGGAGAGAGAGAGATGGAAAGAGTGATATGGAAAGAGTGATATGGAGAGAGAGAGAGATGGAAAGTGATATGGAAAGAGTGATATGGAGAGAGAGATGGGAAGAGTGATATGGAGAGAGGGATGGAAAGTGATATGGAAAGAGAGAGATGGAAAGAGTGATATGGAGAGAGAGAGATGGAAAGAGTGATATGGAGAGAGAGAGAGAGATGGAAAGAGTGATATGGAGAGAGATGGAAAGTGATATGGAAAGAGTGATATGGAGAGAGAGAGAGATGGAAAGAGTGATATGGAGAGAGAGATGGAAAGAGTGATATGGAGAGAGAGAGAGATGGAAAGAGTGATATGGAGAGAGAGAGATGGAAAGAGTGATATGGAGAGAGAGAGATGGAAAGAGTGATATGGAGAGAGAGAGATGGAAAGAGTGATATGGAGAGAGAGAGAGAGAGATGGAAAGAGTGATATGGAGAGAGAGAGATGGAAAGAGTGATATGGAGAGAGAGAGAGAGAGAGAGAGATGGAAAGAGTGATGGAAAGAGTGATATGGAGAGAGAGAGAGAGAGAGAGATGGAAAGAGTGATATGGTGAGAGAGAGAGAGATGGAAAGTGATATGGAAAGAGTGATATGGAGAGAGAGAGATGGAAAGAGTGATATGGTGAGAGAGAGAGAGATGGAAAGTGATATGGAAAGAGTGATATGGAGAGAGAGATGGGAAGAGTGATATGGAGAGAGAGAGAGAGAGATGGAAAGAGTGATATGGAGAGAGAGATGGAAAGAGTGATATGGTGAGAGAGAGAGAGATGGAAAGTGATATGGAAAGAGTGATATGGAGAGAGAGATGGGAAGAGTGATAAACAGAGAGAGAGGTGTGGGTGAGGGAGCGACTGGTCCTGTACGGTCTCTGTAAGGTGAGTGAGAACAGGAACTAACTCGTCTCTCCACAGCATTAACTCCAACTAGAATCTGTTCATGTCCACCATGTGCTTCATTAATAAATGAATAAATATAAAACCTTGTAATGGAGGCCAGACTGCTGGGGTATAAACCGGGGGCAATAACACTCCACATACCCTTCCTAATGCCCTTCACATCGCGCCGCGGCTGGAAGAAAGGTCGAGGTGTTGTTTCAGAACACCATCACGCTCCTACATGACTGCACGGTTGATCTGAGTGAATGTTCCTGGTGTGTGTGTGTGTGTGTTGTGGCAGTTCGAGCGCTGGAGAAGGTGAAGGGGAACACACAGCTGCAGGCCGGCTACTCCTCCTCAGACAGCAGCCTGTACACTAACCCTAAAGGCAGCACCGTATCAGCCTTCGACGGCGGCTCCGACTCGAGCTCGGAGTCAGAACCCGAGGAAACGTCCACCAGGAAGAAGCTCCGCCAGGAGGCCAGCTAAGACCAGCACCTCCTCACGCGCTTCCAGCTTCTCCTCCGCTGCTCCCTTCTTCCTCCTCAGTGTGCACCAATCAGAGACTCCACAACTTCCTGTTTCGTGTCTTTACAGGCTTCCCAGACACCGGCCCACACCCAGAACCAGAACCAGACCCAGGGAGCTAGTAGAGAAGGACTCGTAGCACACGTCTCTCTCTCTCTCTCTCTCTCTCTCTCTCTCTCTCGTCCGTCCTCCCTCCGTCTCTCTCGGGCCGGCTCAGCAGTAACAAGCAGCATCTCAAACCCACAACGAGGCAGCTTCATGATTTACGGACCTGACGCTTCTCCCGTATGGAAGCTTACAGCTCCGGGCACTGCTCAACAATTCCTTTGTGTTTTTTTTTTTTTGTACATGTTAAAAAGAACAAAAAAAGCAAAAAAAAAAAACAAACAAACATCATAATCATCCGAGTACTTACCCTTAGCGTGACCGTTCCACAAAGGAGCGGTTGGGTCATCTTTCTAAATATTTGTACTTTTCCACAAGAGAACGTTCTACACCGCGAACGCAGACCGATCGAATCTGATCAAACCACTGACTAAATTTGGTTTAAAAACAATAATAATAAATGAATCAAATTTTCTTAAGTTGTTTTATCGTGAATTAGTGAGTGAGTTAGTGAGAGATAGCTGAAAGTTTTTTTATATAAAGGAATACATTAATTTATATTCTCCCCTATAGATATATATATATATATATATATATATACACATTATAGATATATAGATAGATATTATATGTACTGGGTTTTGTACGTTTCATGCAATTTTGGGGAAATTAAATTTAATAAAATGTCCCCCATCGCCACAGTTTAGAAAACAAAATGTCTTCAGGGAAAACAAAATGTCCATGCTGATTGATTTTTTTGACGCACCTCCCATCCACTCCTTTTTAAAAAAAAATGTTCATGTTTATAAGTTGTGTGTAAGTGTGTATATATAAAAAAATAATTTTATCCATTTTTCCCCCCCTCATAGCACCTCCTTAAATTGATTCCGTTCCACGGAAGTGACCGGTATGTCGTACGTACCGCCAACAAATCGTCTTGCAAAATTGAGGCCTACCTTTAACTACGAGACTATAAATAAAAACTATTTTATCCTTTTCCCTGACTCGTCAAGTTTTATTTGGGATCATGTACACGTGTATAGTAGATCTCGTACCCCGTGTTCGCACGACGAGCGGGTGGAGAGTCCTCGTGTCGGACGGTACGACAGAAATAAACGATCGTATCGCGACACTCCTAGACGTTTCTATCATACACGACACGGTTTACCGACAAACTGCATTTAACAATCAACCTTTAAAAAAAAAAAGTGCTTTTAATGCTTTTATTTATTTTATCGTCTACAAAAATGACCCTGAAAAGCGGGAAAAATTGTTTACGAGACTGTTTGTAAATAAGTTTACAGTGTTAATGATTTAAACGGTGTCAAATCGGTCGCTTGTTATTTTAAACTAAAAGAAACATGTACTGAGAGACAAATGATCACAATATCGAGTAAGGACTGCTACGGGTGTTGCTTGTGGGCGTGGCCTGGCCATTATTATTATTATTATTTTTTAAAAACCATTCTACTTTTAGCTACTAAAGCTAAATAAATAACGCACTAAACAGTATGACGGTTGGTTGCGTCACGTGTTTAACGTGGCGTACTAGCTCTGTACGCTCAAGCAGAGGCACGGCGATCTCCGCTCCTTCCTTCTACGCTTTGTTTTTCTTCCTGCCATCTCTATGTTTAACGAGCAGTCGTAGATGACCGGGTTGACCCACAGTTATACGTTATTTTTTTGTGGGACTGCGTACCGTGTGCATCCGTTCTTTCAGTTCCCCGCTCCCCCGATCGGGCCAAGGAATCGTTCGGAGAAAATGATGACGCTTTTTCATTTCATTTGTTTATTTGTAAATTACGTAACCACATTAAATACAAACCGCTGAAGCTTTTATTTCCACAGCACCACGGAGGCAACGTCACGTTTTTAAAAAGAAAAAAAGCCACCGAGTACATTTTGACTGGTCAAGGACAGCAGAAAGCGTTCAGGTCCTCGCCGCAGAACTGAGGCCCTACAAACTGAAGGCCTCTGCTTTAGGTTTCAGTAAGACTGGTGCATTTTATTTTTCCCCCAGCATGGATTTTAATTACAGTGTTTTTACACACCAGGTTCCTGTGTACAGCCCAGATAACAACAGCAACAACAGCGTCATCTCTTAACAAAAACAAAAAGCCTACAGGTGGTGGTGTGCGCTCGCTGGAGCTCCTCTCGGCGCTGGTGCAGGCAGCTTGTGGAAATGCTGGATGGCTCGGGCAACTCTCTCAGGGCAGATGTTGTACACCGGGTGAGTCGGCGCCTGGATACAAAAGGAACGGTGATGAAGAGCACGTGTCACGTCTAATATACCCGATCAGCCAAGTTTCACGTGTCGTGTCTGATGTTTACACGCCGTAACGTCACAGCAGGTTTTGTATTTCACAACGCCACGTGGTGAGATCTGAAGCATGAAATGTTCACATTTTGTACTGTTCCTTCTTCACCTTCATTCTACCTAAACAAAATCATGCTGCTTTGGTAAAATCTACGTTTTCTGAAAGCCACCCTCCCCCCCTTTATGTTTTGATGCGGAATTACATCATCGTCCGTATGAGTTTCGGCATCCTGTACAAAATGGCCGCCCTGGTTACGTTCCAGCTCTAGCGCAAAAACGAAAGAAAAACAAATGTTACACGCCGAGACCATCTTGGCTGATCGACTGTGATTGTTCAGTGATTCGGATTAGCATCATCTAATTATTATTATTATTATACCACGGTCGGTCTGAATACTCGATTCTGATTGGCCGGAAGGTGCGCGATCAAACCGTATACTGCGCAAGTAGTTCCGGTCAGTTTAATCACCGTCCTAAATTTCTGCACTGTTTATAAACATCCGTAAGCACGGTAACAGTTACACTCACAGCTTCATTATTAGTGCACAGACGCAGGTAATTCACACACACACACACACTCTCACGTTCATTCAAATAAGTGTACTCTTACGGCCCTACTTTATCTGTGTGTGATTTCGAGCGTGTGGGATTCTGGATCTAACGACCCGTGTATAAAATAACGAACCCAAAATTATCCCTTATTCTCATCCTTTCAGTCGAATTCTGCGCCGCAGACACGGACGACAGCTTTAACTCGTCAGTGCCGTCACGTGACCGCGGTATCGGCGGGATCCATAATCCACGGCTAGGTGTGTGTTACACCGTTTTAATACACTCCGCTTCGAGTCGCTGCTTCTTTACCTCCACGTCACCGACTAAAACGGTGTAACGCACACCTGGCCGTATGTGGATTATCCCTCACGTGTTCCTCTGTAAAATAAATATATACATACTGTAGGATTCTTTATTACAATACATGACATCATGACCATTAGCCAAATGCACTAATTAAACACTCTCAGTCAAGACAACGATAACGTTCACCATCAGGTCGCTGATGAGCTACGGCGTTTCAGTATTCTCTCACCAGTCTGTTCTCAGCTCTGCCGACGACCAGCTGGTGGTGGAGATCTTTGTTCCCGAAGTGCTGTGCTATCGAGAGACCGCTCAAACAGTAGCACGTGTGGTAAAAATCCCGGGACCTGGAAACACAATACATCGTGTGTGAAATATCATCATCATCATCATCAGGGAATAGCTCTAGTTCTAATGAATAATGAATGAACGTTTATTCGTCAGGTTTAAATCGTTTCACCTCCCCAACGAATGAAACATCTTTTTGTAAAAGTGTACTGAGCTTCGACCGAGTCAGCTAACTGGCTAACGTTAGCCTTGGGTTATTATGTGATTTTTACTAATCACGCTCTGTGTTCGTGTGTTTAACTCGAGACAGAAACTCTTGTGAACGTGATTAAAATGACTCAGGTTCAGATATTACACTTGGTCCAAAAGCGACGTGTTGATTTACCGTACTAAGTAAGGAATAAAACACTCAGGGTGGTGCTGTTACAGGAAATAAATCAGTGACAGCACGGTGCCATGAAGATGACTATTTCACTATAACATCACGTCCTGAAGTGTTTTATTCCTTTTATCCCGCAGCAACCTGCCGACAGGTCCTCTTTTTTTTTTTGGTAATCATCAAGTAACGTCATGGCGTACTTTTTATCGGTTTGTAGTTGCCGAACGTCCATGAAACAAGTTCTCACTTACGTTACCGCAACTACAAATAAACAAACGAAACAAACAATCGTGAAGCGTCAACTCCTCTGTCCTGGAGCCTTAAACGCTTTAAAAAAAAACAAAAAACTTCGCCATATACAACGATTACTGTTGCTATAGAAACGACAACATAGTAGAACGAGTGCGTTAATATAGACCTGTGATTTGCAGCTGCGCTACTGACAGAGCTAGTGTTATATCGGCGAATTCTGACCAATCAGAATTCAACAGCGCTGTGGTATGATGATGATGATGATAAACTCATTAAATCATTATGAGTCAATAATAATGTTTAACACTCATTAAGACAGTGTATCTATTCTAGACTCAGAGCTATAAAACAGGTGAAACACACCCGTGTGTGTGTGTGTGTGTGTGAAACTGGAGCCGTACTCACTTGCCCGGTTTGTCCAGCAGGCCTCCTCCAGGGTTCTGGCAGCAGAGCAGGATGTATTCCTGTAGCGCTTGCTGCTCGAACATCCAACTGCTCACGCTCAGCGTCTCGTCTCCTACAAACGGCATCACAGCACGTTTACGCTCACACAGGTACCTGCTCACCATCACGACTCAACACACACACACACAGCACTGTTACACAGCTCTTACCCTCTTAGCTCCAATAAAATGAGGGAGAGAACGAGAGAGAGACAGACAGAAAGTCAGAGATACAGACAAATGGAGAGAGAGAGAGAGAGAGAGAATACAAACAGACTAGATAGAAGACAAACTAAATTACATCCAGTTACATGCTTCAGTTAATCCCCCCCCGCTAGGAAATTTTAGGAGCGCCAATAATTCCGACATGTGGCTCAGTTGAACTATTCTTCATCCGAGATTCATGCGGCCGGTTTGTAGGATTTATACGGAGTGATTCTCGTTAACCAGCAGGTTTTTTTTTTTTTTTATCAATCCAAACAGGGTCAAGGTCACAGCAAGGTCAAATGCGTGAAAGACTTGTTGGTGGCGGAGGCATCCCTGTCGACTCCGTTTGCCCCGTTTATTTTATTATAAATAATAAATCCATTATACACTCAACTAATACCAACTGTAATTTTATTTAGTGGCTACACTTAAAGGGCAGATTTCTCATTTGTGTGTCTCTCTTTTTAAAAAAAAAAACAATACCCGTCTTTACCGAGGGTGCCAATAATTCTAGAGCTGAGTGTATAAATATTGCCCGTGACAACCTTAGAAACGCTGGATGTTGAGTGAAAGTGGTACGGTAGGAGCAACTTGATGAGGCGGAGATGATACAGAAGAGTCTTACCGTCTTTAAAGAGCGCTCTGTGGAGCAGCGGCAGCAGGCCTGCCTGCCAGAACGAGTAACAGCCGTCCACCAGCTTGTTACAGCGACCCTGAAAACCGCCCTCGTAACGCATCTGCCTGCTCGTGACCCAGCGCTATAGATCACACACACACACACACACAGGAATAGAACGTCTGTTACGTCTGTACATACTGTATGTTTAGTCATTTAACACACATCATCGATATGGTGAGGTCTTCCTGTAAGGACACAGTTATTTAGCATTCATGGGAGGAGTCTCCAGTACCGCTTTGTGGTTTCTCTGTAACATTACAACTTCGAGGAATGGATTTAAAAAAAAAAAAAAAAGGTGATTCGTGTTGATTTAAAGACTCGAGGTTGTTTTAGTCATTAAAACCGAAAGATGGAGAGATCGACACTTCCTGTACGCTGTGGTTATTAAACCCAGGAGCTGATATCAGACCCTTCTCTCCTCCATACTTCCTGAAGTGCTACAAACAGCGTGAGCCGTGACACGGACTGGCTTTTCGCCCAGTAATTCATCGGCCCGTGTTATTCTGAGCAGAGCTGCGGTCTAGAGCGCTATCGGGTTAGGAGTTTATCGGGCTTTCACACTCGTCGCCAGTACGAGGTCTTGGAGAGCTCTCTGTTCGGTTACTGATCTGTTTGCATGGTGAGTGAGTTATAGAGAGACGACAAGGCATGCTGGGTAATAACGAGGGGGAGGGCACTCACTAATAAGGCCTTGAGGTCCAGCATGTGTTCCTTTCCCAGGATGACCAGAGCTGCCATGCCACAGAAGGTGTAGCCACCGTGAGCCTCCAGACCAGGCATCCCTCCCAAACCACCTTCCCAATTCTGACAGCTGGTGGGGGGGGGATAAACAAACACACACACACACACACACACACACTATTCAAGCTTTACCTGGGTTTTCTACTCATGCAGCTCAGTCTGAGTCCAAGGCGTCAAATCTATTCTTTTTCTCCATCATTCACTACTTTCACTTTGTAAAAAGTGAGAAATTTGGCTTTAAGAACAACAACATGAAAGAAAGTCAAGAACATACACAGATCTGAGAGGAGAATGCTCATCCTGTCTCCATTATTCATTCTAAAATGGGGTCGTAGTCTGATACGTTTTGTTTTAGTGATGTTTATCTGAGTCTGATACGTTTTGTTTGAGTCTGATTTTGTTTTAACGATATGGTTTGTCTGAGTCTGATACGTTCGAGTTAGCTCATTTTTTTCTGTTGGAGTTTGTTTGGTCCGAGTGTGTTACTTTTTTCTGTTCGAGCGATGCGTTTTGCCCGAGTCTGATATATTTTATCTGATTTAGCAGAATTTTTTCTATTGGAGATTTTGTCCGAGTCTGATACGTTTTATGTTCGAGTACTGGGTTTCGTCCGAGTCTGATACGTTTTGTCTGTATGACTGATATGTTTCGTCTGTCGTTTGTCCGATTCCTTTTCTGTTATGTTTTATCCGAGTCTGTTTAGTTAAAGTCGGACCTCACGTCGCGTACCTGTGAAAGTCCCAAAAACGAGACGTTCTTATCGTCGGTTACGTCGTCATGTCGGGATGTAGACGATGATCATGTTCACTCACGGACAAGATGTGACCAATAAGACAGCAGTGTGTTTTAAAAAGCAGCTGAAGAGATACCTGAGGATCCAGTTGTGTGTTCCCTCGAACAGTTTGGGGGTCAGGATGTTAGTGAGAGAGGCCACTGACGCCGCGCAGTACGCACTCCTGTAGAACAGCAGCACTCATTTACATTCATATCAGCTCTTAAGTTAGGCGAATGTCTGTTTGAATCCGGCCCTGGGGAATACGCCATCGTCATGACAACATAACCACGAAACCAAGGCAGAGAAGCTCACCTGACGTCCACCTCCCCACCCACATGCATGACAAAGGAGCCATCTGGCTGTTTCACCGTGAACAGGAAGTCCAGGAGCGTCTCTCTGGTGGGGGGAGGGGAGAGGAGTGGTGTTATACCATGGCTGTGAGTGAGATCTGTGTTTTAAAGCGCCGGTGTGGAAGGTACGCACCTGTTTATGACGCTGTAGGCCTCCTCCGTTCCCAGAATGCATAGGGCATTTACGGCGGCGTATGTGGGTGCCAGGTGAGCGTGCTGCCCCGGACCTCCTGCGAAACCCCCTTTCGGGCTCTGGCACCGCGCCAGGAACTGGCACACACTGCGAGATAAGCGTGCGAGTGTTATTACACGTCATATCAAACACAAAGTCTACAGCCTTCTAACTCTATACACGAGGGGTGTATAAACGACTACATACGGACATGACGGATTCTGTGACCTCGAGCGCTTTTTATTACGTCGACACGTACAGTACGTGGAACCCGGGTGACTATAAACCCAAGGAACCTTCCTTGCTTAGGAATATTAAAAGCAGCCTAGTGGGAAGTGTCGCGTTGTTATAACACGATAATCCACACGAAACATCCCCTGTCCAGACCGTGCAAGTTCCATATTAGGACAAAAACCTAATCTGGACAAATTACGAGCAGAATAAAGGCATCTTGCTCATACTACTCATTAAAATTCGCTGCATCCGCTAAAACAGCCTACGGAATTTCTGGACAAAAGGAGCCTCTGTGGCTGAGAGGCGTAACATGTGCCTGAGCTCACACCGCCACCAAAACCTTTCTGTGTGCCGTTTCTCCGAGCGAATTGAAAGGTCAGGGTTCAGCGCAGGCCCTGATCTCCTCCACCCCCACGCCGGGAGTCCTGGGTGTCCGCGGGGATGGTGGAGGGGCTGGGTGATGTTCTGTACTCACTCTGATGCTACAGAAGCAGGCACGGGTTCCTCCAGAAGCTCCAGACTGTGCAGGATCCAGTAACACAGCCAAGGCCGACTGGCATCCAAACACTGAGAGCAGCAGACAATACAGTGAGCCAACAGTCTTTACTACCACACACACACACACACACTAGACATGTTGTTTAACATGCAGTTACTCATGCATAAGCCCAAAATGATTCAATATGTCTTTGCTAACGTCTAAAAACGTAAAAGGAACTCAAATCACTCAAAAGAACGTGTTAATTAAGGCGCAGTCGACGACATTAATTGGCGAGTGTGGTTAGTGTTAGCGAACATCTCGTCCCGAGTGGTGCAGCACGAGCTAATCTGCCTGAACGCTAACTCTGGGGCTAACACGGTCATCAAGTTCACGGTCCGCGATTACATTTCGTAGTAAAGTGACCGAGCTCCGAGGACGTTTAGGCCGGACGAAGGCAGGCGTAGGATGCACAAGGTGACAGGAACTCTTTTAAAACAAACGCTCGTTATAGGGATAATTATAATACGGAGGAAAAGTTGAAGAAAAGCCAAAATGTTTTCGGTCCGGTGAGGACGAGCTGTTACGCCACGTTCGAGACCAATCACACTGTAGAACATGATCATCGGCGTCACTGGAGCATATGCTAAGCCGAGCAGACAGTACCGATTAACAATAACAAGGCGGAACTGGATAGAGAGAGAAACAACAACAAACGCAAAAAACGAGTATTAATAATTCATTTTGCCTATGGGGACGAACTGGGAAAAAAAAAAAACCCCAGACAACATTTATGTCCATTTAAAACCGTCTTTATCTAGATCAGTAACTGGCTTTTTTTTCCTGCCCAAAAGGCCACTGCTTACCTCATAGGCATCCGAGAGATGGCGTAAACCTTTCTTCAGATATTGGTAGTGTTGTTCTCGTAGTAACGTTGGCCTAAAAAACAGAGCGGAACAGATCGATCACACCAGTTTACTCACCTGTCTCCTATAACACTCTCTCTAAATGAAGACGGTTCAGACTTCAAAGTCGATATGAATTGATCCATTTCAAGGTCAAGGGCCTAGGGTTAGGGTTAGATCGGCTAAAAGATTTACCTGCTAAAATGCTGTTAAAGTGAACCGAGAGCCAGCGTCTCAAGTCTAGAGACTGGTCTAAAGTCTGAGGTCTAGTCTGGTTTAAAATCTGAAGTATGGTGTAAAGTCTGGTCCAAAGGCAGGTCTGAGGTCTGTTCTGAAGTCTAATCTAGAGACTGGTCTGAGGTCTGGTCTGGTTTAAAATCTAAAGTGTGGTCTAAAGGCAGGTCTGAAGTCTGATCTAGAGACTGGTCTGCAATCTGAGGTCTGGTCTGACCTAAAGTCTGGTCTAGTCTAAAATCTAAAGTGTTTTGGTATAGGGATTGGTCTGGTCTCAAGTCTGGGGTCTGAGATTTGTTCTGAAGTACGGCTTAAGGTCTGGTCTAAACACTAATCTGAAGTTTGAGCTGCAATCTTATATGGTCTAAAGTCTGGTCTGATGTTTGTCCTGGTCTATAGTCTGAAGTCTGATCTGATGTTTGTCCTGGTCTAAACTCTGAAGCCTTATCTAAAGCCTGGTTTAGAGTGGATTTATTTCCACAACCTCGTTAACAAAAACTAGCAGCAGGTTCTGAACCTCACACGCTCTTCTGCCACACTGAACCCACCCTGGTTCCACGGAGACCCGAGTGTTCGTCAGCGTTGGTCCTAGAGTTGCTTCTGCTGCTTCTCTAATTGTAACTAAGCTTCTCTGTACTACATGTGAGCCACCTATCATTAAGTCCCGAGCTCAAATCTGCTGCTTCCCACTGAGCCACGGCAAACCCAGTAATTATAACGGAGTATCAAGCGGCTCTACACCACGCAGGGGTACGAACAGCCCTGATATGCACACCCGCTCACCGCTAAAGCCTCTAATCTGCACAATAAACACAACCTAACAGCAGGAACAAACACTCGGATTCTCACCGCAAGCCGTAGAGCCCCAGATAAAATGTCTCTCGTCCGAAAGCGAGATTAGAAGATTAAGGAAGAGGTGTGGGTTTCACATCATAAGTTAATAAGAGTGGAAAAAAAAACAAAAACGCAGCTAGTCGTGTCAAAGCGAAACCGCAAAGAAGCGTAAACTCCTCTCTCCCGAAGAGATCAGAAAACTTTACAGCTTTACCACTGCCCGTTACAAAGCACTGACGCTGGAGACTCCTTCCAGCACTGATGCTTACGTATCACGTTTTGGCGGATGATCGAGATTCGCTTACTGATCGAACAATCTTTGGTGCTTGGACCCCTCGAACTCATTCATTCACGCAGCCACTTCCTCCAGCGCCTGACTAAACTGGATTTATTTATTTATTTAAAATACATCGATCTCAAAATGAATCCAGATGATGATGATGATTTGTATGGTGTCATGAAGAGCTTTCATCCATGACTTTAATAATGACTTACAGATCTAGAAGCATGTCCCGATGTCAACAACAGATTCTTTTTTTTTTTCCACCGGAACAAACGTGTGCCAGACGTTCACAGAAGAATCTGCTAACACGAACAAAATGTTTAGCATCACGAAGATGGCACGAGGACAGTCGGTACAAACCGCATGACTCACGGCACAACCGTTTCTGACATGAAACATACGAGGTAGTTGGCATGGCAACCTCCCAACTTTAAGTTGATTCGGAAGTGGGGTTGAGAAATATGTATGGTTTATAAATAATAAATGAATGGCACGTGATGATGATGTGTGTGTGTGTGTGTGTGTGTGTGTCACAGATACAAGCAGTCACCCGGTTCACACTCGACTTGTTTACACCCACGAGATTTAACACTTAATGGAAAGTTGAACAGAACACAGAGTTCTTAAATAAACTCACTGCATCACGCTACACAGATACAGAGTTTAACTGTAATGACTCCGGGAATGAAGAGTAATAACCAAGCGTGGAAATGTTATCTTCAGCACAGAAGAAGAGGTTTTTACGGTTTGCGGGTTTCACCATTACGTGACTTGTAGAATATTCCAGAAATTCCATATTGGCAAATGCGTGAGACACCTTTATCTTATAATATCTCATAACGCAAGGGTTCTTCACCTTTATCAAGACTCCGTTTTAAGGGTCCGGTCTTCTTTCGACGCCGTACACGAGCCACAGAACGGCAGGCACCAGTAAGGCTGGGTTTGTTGGTGTAGTCGGATTTCACGTAATGTCTTCAGAAGCCCATTTTACAACAAAACCACCAAGATCTGCACACGTTGAAGAGCGGAGCGCTCATTTCTGTGCTTTCTAGCACTGGTTTAGCAAAATATAGCATCCAGAGTAGATAGTGGACTTAACCGTTACTGATAAACAAGTCGGGCTCCGAAAACCCATTAATCGACCGATAGATTCTAAACCTGATACTGAATGAAAATATAAACACTCAAAGTAAAATATTGCTGCAAAAAAAAAACACTTCAAACAACATGACAAAATTAGTCAGTGATTTTTTATTTCGCCTCTAGAGGCCGCTCTCGTACCGTATAAGGACAGCGGACGCTTCTCAGCCGCTCCTGCAACCGGGAAAAACCATCGGTGTGGATTTTTGTTGATAATCAATAGTTCTTAGCAAAATATATATATAAATAAATCGTTTAGAGGTTGACCTCTAATTCAGATTACTGTAAATATTATAAACATACATTATTACTGTATGCTCTGAGGAAGTTTGGACTCCAGAGCGCTCGCTGCAGGCTGAAATATCGCCCGTGTGCTGTTTAGATAATCGTCATCTATCCGGTTTGGGCGATTCCCTCCTGGGAAGTTCGTATTTACGAGTTGGGAAGACATAATTATGAGGTCAGGTGCGTTCGAGTCATGTCGGTGTACCTTCTCTTAATTAACTACAAAAAAATACTGCAAGGTTTTTTTTAACTCCTTCTAGAAAGCGAAGAATGTGCATCAGGCGGGTTTTGCGTTTTTAATCCATTTATGAAGCGATCGTATTTTGTGCAGGCAGTTGCTTTTTTATTTACAATAAAACAAGCTAAACGCATAATAACAGAAATCAGCTTCTGAGACGAGTAAGCAAATTTACGAGTAAAACAAATTTACCGTCAACTACAGACGCCGCATCCAGCGATTCCACCATGTTTTCTTACCGGCACGCCCACAACGCGAAATAAATCCAGAGTTTCCATGCTCGTAATTACGACTTTGCCGTGGCGTTCATGTGCGTTCAACTCGGAAATACGATCTTCCCGACATGACTCGGACTAGGGCTGTGCGATTAACCGAACTTTCTATTTCAATTTCGATCATGGCCTCCGACGATGATGAAAACAAAATAATTGAGATAAAACGGTTATTGTACCACGTTCCGTTCCGCAATGTTCTCGTTTTTTGTTCTCTTTTTAAAAACCGAGCGCAGTTTTTCTTTACAGCGGTGCGGTGTTTAATAATCATGATCTCAATATTGACCAAAATAATCGCGATTATGATTGTTGCCATAATCGAGCAGCCCTAACTTGAACGCACCGTTAGTCCCTAAAGCCTCTGGTATACTTCGTTTTTAAAGCGTACGCGAGCGTATGCGCACAGTCGTATGCATAGCCTCTCAAAGTATACTCCATCTGACGTGTACGCTTACACAGGCGGGCGATGACGACTTGCGCTACCCCTCCTGGCCTACAAGAGTCAGTACAGAGCAGTAAAGAAGGTCTTTTGGGGTCACAACAACACGAAGAACAATGCTTGGGCCATCTCTCACCACGATTAGCACCCGTATGCAAATCCTTATACTCTTTACGGCTAGAATTATACAAACGCGGGTACTTTCTAACCTGCACTTGTTTCCGTCTCTTCTGACTACCTTGAGGATCCACGGCCCTGGGATACTGCTGCCACCTTGTGGAAGACCTAATAGTGCAAAAGCGTCCTGCATAGCTGTTCCTAGCTTATGTGTAAAACAGTGAAGTATACTTTCTGCTTAAGGGTTAGGTGGGCTGGACGTTTGACTTATTCCCGCCCATGTTCATGGAACTCCGCCTCCAGGCTCTACAGGGCGTGTCTATAAGGAGGCGCATCCAAACATAAACAAGTTTTCCGAACAGGTTTTCTCAGTGAAGTAATATACTTTTACTAAAGCCAGGTCTTTTTCTTTAAAAAAAAAAAACAACAACAACAACACATGCTCTATATATCTCCCATGTTATTTGTACAAATAAGGAATAAAAAAAAATCTACTATTGCACCTTTAATACTTTTATATACAGTATTCGTGTGTGCATGTCAGCACAATTACTCTAAAGCCCTGCCAGGAGGCTATTTATAGCCATTTTAAATACATGTTTTGTTAAAAACCACTCACTGGAGTTATGTATTTTAGCTCGGAGAAGGTTGGAGATTACTCACTGGGGTGAAGGGTGGATTTGCTGGTAAACACTGAGCACCTCTTTAATGCTGCGTTCAACTTTCCTCTGCACAAAGAGATTAAAAACACAGAAAACAAACACATGATTTTCGCGAAATTACACAGTTCGTTTATTTATCTCGAGCTAGTTAGTTTATAAGCCGTTGAAACTCTTAAAGAAAAATAATAAATAAATAAATAAATAAATAAATAAATAAATAAACTACCTAGCTAACTCGTTTGACCACCGGAAGTGACGTAACTCGCTACATGCACATGCTTAGCGCTGCTGGTTACGACACAAAAGCAGCGAGTTAACGATTACTAGTCTAACGTTTCTCCACTGTTGCTAATGGCAACCGCTAGTCCTGAGTTAGCTACCAGCGCGTGACATGTCTCTCACCTGCTCTGCAGAGGTCACGGTCTGCAAACCGTCATCTTTAAACTCCTCCAGATGATGGGAGATGCTCAAACACCGCAAAGACTCCATTTTAGCACAGTAATAATAATAAAATTAATTATACCAATAACAATAAATTACAAACGACTCCGCGGACTAGCTGTTAAGCTAGCAAAGTTTTTTTGTGATTTCTGCCGTCAGGGTTTTCCGTCTTTCCTTTAGCTCAGATCTTAACCCCATACACAGGGCTCACTTCCGGGATATAATACATTGAAGATCCGCGTGAAATTCGCGTCACTCTAAAGCACCCACAGATTAAACCGGGTATTATATTTCCCCACACTCGTATTCCGACAAACCCCGCCCACCTCTCGATCCCGAGCGCTTAATGGCTATTTGTGAGTGCCTGTTACAGCGTTAACCAATTGTCTCGTGGGATGTCAGGATATTAGCCAATCATAACGCGGGAAACGAACTTTATCATAATGCGCGTGGGAAAGAAATAAACACACGTATAGGGTTTGAGCCTACTGAATTTTACCGACTACGGCAAGCCGGAAAGGACTGTTTTTTTAGAAAAAAAACGCACATTCACAGTGTAGAAAGTAAATCCTTTTATTTTTCTTAAACTTTTATTTAACGAAAAAAAAAATCAACAATATGTGAGTTACAAATCATCAAAGTAGGCATACATTTTAAAATAATGATACTGAATATTATTATTAAATGATTCAAATTTAATTTATTCATAATATTTAAATAAGGTCTAAATCTCAATGCCTTTTAAAGCAAACAAAAAAAACAGATTTTTTTTTTTTTTAAAAATAGAATTTACACTGAAGAATATAATCGTTAAAGTAAAAGAGAAAAATTCACAATAAATTTCACAACGTCTTCTCTTGTAGAAGCACAAAAAAAGCTATTTGGCTGAGATTAATTAATGAATACATTTTTTAAAAGGTAATAAATGTATCTGGAACGGTGCATGTGCTATAACTTTAGCTAGATTTTTTCAGTAAAGCTTTAAAGCTACATGAGTGGTACTTAAGGTGAAGTTACTGTATTGTAACTTGAATTGTTTTTAAAGGTGTAGACACACAGTAACATTACCACTTTGATGGTACCATCCGCGAGATGGAAAAGTACAGTTCGGTACGTTTATGTCTAAGAGCGAATAATAAATATAATAACTTGTAAAAACAAAGGGTTGTGATTTCCAGCTCTGTAACCAAAAATTTTAAAAAGTATCAGGATTCCTATCGCTTTGCTTCACAAAGTTTACACAACAGGTCTATAAATACTGTCTGAAATGTCACTTACTCAATATTAATGTCTCATTAACATCGAGTATGAAGTGCAGAAAATATATAGGATAAAGTGATCTATCTGTCTGTCTATCTATCTATCTATCTGTCTGTCTGTCTGTCTGTCTATCTATCTATCTATCTATGTGTCTGTCTGTCTATCTTTGTATCTCTCTATCTATCTAAACACAGTTAGCAGAGATGTGTATGTTGCTTGTATAAAAAAAGCAACTTAAATATTTGTTAAATGATTTAACGGACACCTCTGATCTACTCTGAAGGTTTAATAAAATGTAAGGAGTGAAAAGTCTTGGGAAAGTGATGAAGTAAGAGTATTCCATTTCAATAATCCTTACATAAAGTATAAAAACACCAACTTAAGTACAGTAATGAAAAGTACTGTACACTCCTGCATTCTCGAGCTGGGAATAAGCTATACAGCGCTGAACCTGCTACAGCACCACACAGTAGCAACGTGGTAACCATGGTAACCTGTGACATGCTACAGTAGGGTAGGGTAGGGTAGGGTAGTGTGTGTGTGTGTGTGTGTGTGTGTGTGTGTGTGTGTGTTTAGGCCCCGCCCCTTTCCGAAGGTGAACGGATCTCTCACCGCACCCTTCCTCTCCTCTCTCCTCTCCCGCACCGCACCGCAGTGTCTCCTCCTCCTCCTCCCGCACTCTCTCCTCTCTGAATGAGCCGAGCAGACCCGCGCTGTGGATGGACAGAGGCGGAAGGGTAGCGCAGGATGCGGGTTCGCGGTGCGGGGCGTGTGTCTGTGCTGGGAATCCGTCACTGAGCTAGCCGAGCGCTTTCATCTTCCTCTTCCTCATCCTCCTCCTCTTCATCCTCCTCCTCCTCCTCTTCTCCGACATCATGGCCAAGCAGTACGATGTGCTGTTCAGACTGCTGCTGCTCGGAGACTCGGGAGTGGGAAAGACCTGTCTGTTATGCAGATTCACCGACAACGCGTTTCATCCCGCACACATTTCCACCATCGGTAAGATCTCACACACGCACACACACACACACACACTGTGCGGGGGCGGGGTGGGGGAGGTGCAGGGGTTGGTTAAGAATGGCTAAAATAATATGATCACTGCCTCTGTTGTATTGAGCTGATATCATAGTTAGAAATGCATTATTATTATTATTATTATTATTTTTATTATTATTATATTTATTATTATTATGATGATTATTATTATGTTTATTTTATTTTATTTTATTATTTTTATTATTAAGCCAAATAGGCCTCTTGTTCTGGTGCCAGCAAACATCACTAGGGTTCTCTTCTTCAAATAGTAGGGATTTTATTTTATTTACATTATTAAATAATATGCTAATTTATTTCAACAATCCCAACAACAACAACAACAACAAAAGCAAATATTATTATTGTTCTTTTTGTCGTTGTTGTTGTTGTTCTCAGGTATGGACAGTGTTTACGGTCAGGGATCAAGGTGGAAATCTAAATAAAACAAAATATTAATGAATGTAAAAACAAATAACAATTATAACAACTATTATTATTATTGTTATTATTATTATTATTATTGTTGTTGTTGTTGTTAGTGTCTAATGACGCTAAAAGTCTGATTATTTATTGGATGCCCCAAACATTATCAGGGTCACGCTTTAAATCGGTATCTCTTGTTTAAAAATATTAAATACATTTTTTTAAATAATTTCAACAACAACAGCAGCAACTGTTATTATTATTATTATTGTTGTTGTTGTTGTTGTTGTCAGACATTGATAGTGTCAGGAATAAAGGATGGAAATCTATAAGAAAATAAAAAAAAACAAATTACTAAAATAATAATAATAATAATAAGTATTATTATTATTATTATTATTGTTATTATTATTATTATTATTATGGGGAAATAACTATTAACTCGCCCTCACAGCTACATTATTTATGTAGCTACATCATTAATATAACACATATTTGTGTTAAAAACAGAACTAATCACATGACCTGTGAATTAGAATATTTCCTATTCAGACAATTCAGTAGCACTTTTGCTAAATATCAAGAATTCAAGTGTTCGAGAATTCATTACCGTTTCTATACTGTATATAACTCATACATATCCACAGGCGTGATCCAGCATCAGCACAGCGCGGGTGCGTTTAAATCGATATTTATTTAAATCGATAAAGTATTAAACGTTAGAGTATTGAATTATTTTCTACACTGTCATACTTCTCTAACATAGTCGTTTCCCAAAAGCATGTTAGTTTAGATCATCTTAACCGGAAACGAGAGAGAGAGAGAGCGAGAGAGAGAGAGAGAGCGAGAGAGAGAGAAAGAGAGAGCGAGAGAGCGAGAGAGAGAGAGTGCAATTTGATGCTCGCTTTACAGTGTAATAATGAACTTTGTGAGCTTTTAAACTTGGTCCCAGTTTGTGTTTCCGTCCTCACGCAGAGTCGAACAGAATAAATACTGTGTATAAACCATCAGCTCAAAGTCACCCGTCTTCTGTCACGGTCCACGACTGAGCCATAAACAGGGATGAAGCTTTATTTATTTATTTTTGCCATATCTGATCCACTGATGTTTATCGCCACTGGCGTGTTTGAAGGAAATGAAAGTCCCAGATGTTGCCAGGTTGAAGCATCAGAAATCCTATTTTTAAAAATCAGCCCCGGGTCACTTTGGTATGTGGTCGTATTCAGAATGAAGTCGATGATCAGATTATTGCTGTCCATGTAAACGTAGTCACTGAGACGTGTGTAACAGGTGTAAACGAACCCTTTCTGAATACTCATTCCTGTGTTTTGTAGCGTGTTTACCGAAAACAAGAATTTCAGCACATTCCCCTGAACATTAGCGCAAGTCGCTCTTCCAAAATTCACATATAATTAAAGTCTGGATTCTAATTTCAGCTATAAAGAGTTAAAAGATTCACACGCAGCCTTTACACTGAACTGTAAATGTTTTTTACGAAATGAGAGAAAGTGACGTCGTGTCCTACTCTCCAGTACGCTCAAAAGTAGTTCCGGTTACTTTACACTTCCTTGACGGTTTTGTGGTATCCGTACGCCACCGGAGTCACACGACTTCAGGGTCCCATTTCAGAAAGGACAAATTCTACAGGTTCAGAGCGTCGTTTACAGTACACACGCGATAAAATCATTCGATTTAGACTCGCATTAGAATTGAGTTTGGAATAGACCGCTTTTCTGGTCTTTTCTCGGGGCAGGAGCTACCGTCGACTCGGCAGAACGACGAGGATCCGTGTCTGGAGTCGATTTTAAACGCGAACTAAAATCCAAGACATCAAGCAGACGAAAGCGAAACACGGTGAAGACGCAGGTCGTGTTAGAAAAAACGCAATCGGCGAAAGCACGGCTCAGAAATGACACAACGCAGGAGATAGACGCAGGCAAGACTTCGCAACGAGTGACCGTGTGACGTGCGTGTACTGTATAGAGACAGACCGGGAAGTGAACAGCTGATTAGATCTGACCTCTACAGGTGAGGAGAGGTACTGTCCTGGACTGTTGATGCTGTACTGTAATTACATATTACACACTAAAGATAATACAGATTAAGTTAAAAGACACTGGAGTATTCCTTTAATGCCACCTTTCTACCTAAATTATTTGCCGTAATACCTTAAAACCACCTGGGATTTTTATTTTTATTTATTTTTTACTCATCTGCTTTTTCCTCATGTTTTCAACCTTAGCTCGGAACACCCGACTTAGTCTTGTAGTCAAGGCTTCCAAGGGTTTTTTTTAAAAAATTTTTTTAAGAAAGCTGACTTTTGTTACAAAGCTGCACCAAATGTAAATTCATAAACATACATTTTTTTTAAAAAAAATTCAGTTTTCCTCGCTGTACATAGAGAATGTTTTGGAACTGATTCGTTGTCTGATTTGTGCTTGGATGTCTGATTTGTGCTCGTCTTGTGTTGTACTCTTACTGAAAACATACAGGACGTGTCAATTTTAAGAGCTCTCGAGGTGTAGTAAAGATGAAGATGTTTTTGGGTTGTTGTGTTTTTTTTTTTGTGTCGTGAAGAATGTATTAACTTGCTAAGACTGTATTTTACGTTTTTAACTCTCGCACGCTAAGAGCTGTTATCACATGACATGAGCAATTCAATCAACCGCTATCTCTTGTTACGTGTGAGGTTACGGTAAACGTTGGAATATGAACTATTCTAATTGATTACGCTTTTACTTGTAATCGTATCCAGTGTCTTATTCAAATTGAGCTTAACGCCAGGGTCACATTTCCATCACAGTCTCACAGAGTGCTGGTTGGAAATCCCGGCTTTATAGAGGATATTAGGATTCTCTATAAAGATGCTCGTGGAGATCGTAGGTACCAAATCCACCACTGATTCATGTTTCTAACAGAACCCGGGCTTTAACACCATCCATATCAATACCAATGAAAAAAAAATCTTAGTCTGACTCAAAAACAAGTCAAAAATATTCTTGCTATATTTTTAAAGTGTAAACGTCTCACCAAGATGGATCCATGTTCTGATCTCTGGCTTCAGAGCAATCACGAATCCAAAAGTACGTCAGAGAAATATTAAATTAAACAGCGGTTCTTAATCTTTTCACCAGCTGGGATAAAACTGTGACCACAAACAAGCCCCTCGTGGGTCGTGTACAAAAAACGGCTAGCTCATCTCAAACGTATTTAGCTGTTTATATACAGCGGGGGAAGTAAGTATTGGACATTTTTCTTCAGTAAATATATTTCCAATGAGGTTATTCACATGAAGTGAAATTTTCACCAGACTCCAGTATTAACTCAAGAAATCCGGAAACATAAAGAATTCCCAACATTAAAGTCCATAAATGAAGTTATGTGTAGTAAAGAGGAATGACACGGGGAAAAAAAGTACTGAACACGCTAAGAAAAAGCAGTTCTCCAGCTGGTACCTTGCCTTGGAGAACTGCTTTTTCTTAGCGTGCACATAACTTCATTTATGGACTTTAATGTTGTGAATTCTTTATGTTTCCGGATTTCTTGAGTTAATACTGAAGTCTGGTGAAAATTTCATGTGAATAGCCTCATTGGAAATATATTTACTCAAAAAAATGTTGACGCGTTCAATACTTATTTCCCCCGCTGTGTGTATATATATACTAAGAATATTAATCGTATTAATATTAATACTAGTAATTAATAAAACTCCAGTTTGTCAGTGGTGCATGAAGTGGACTTGAAGTCCCTGCTGAAAAAAACAACAACAATAAAAACCATCACAGAAATGCTAATGGGTTCCACTACAAATAACATTACACACCATCAGCTACCCATTAAAACTATCACCTTTTTCATAATTGGTCCATAATGATATCCACTAGACATAACATGCCACCAATAGAAGACAACAAATTACCAGTAGAGACCCACAGTTTCCATTAAAACATATACGATTCCCATTATAACCATTAAAACCATTCTATATTCTATGAGGCTTTCTATTGTTTGGGGTTTTTTTTTTTTTTTTTCCAGAAGGACTGTAAGTGATGTGTAACTAACTTTAAAAACCTCACAGTGACCTACCAGAGTTTTAATCATTTATCTGAACAATCCTACCTGCTATGTAGAACTGTTATTTATCCCAAATGTCACATATACCCGTTTCCTTAGCTAGCTGCATTATAGCAGCCGCTGTTGTAGAAAATTAATCAGTGCCTTTCGACCAATCAGAATCCAGAATTCAACAGGGCAGTCGTTATAATTATGAATACACTACATATCATATTGTTTTTCATATTGTTGTTATTATGCGTCATCTTTTATTATTATTATTATTATTATTATTATTATTATTATTATTATTATTTCTTCTTCTTCTTCTTGAGCTGATTTGTTTTTTTGTTTTTAACATTTCTATCTTAAATTCTGCCCCATTTTTATTGTTATCGTTTCAATAGCATCATGTCCGTGCGGTCAATTTTTTCCATCCACTACAGCAACTCGACCAACCAGACGGCATTCTGTGACAATAAAAAAAAAAAAAACCCCCACACACACACGCTGGCTTTCTGTTTGCAGAGTCGGTGTACTTTACCAGCAGTCGAAAAGAAAAAAAACAATCAATGAGGAACCTTTCCAGTGAGGCGCTTATTCATGCCGGCAGGATGGGATCTGTCTGGATTGCACTATTTTGATTAAGCATTAACCTTTAGTGAGATAAGGTCCCGGACCGGAGAGTTAATCTCCTCCAGCGACTCTGAGAGATGGCTCGAGATGGAATCTGACCTAGATCTTACTTCAGTAAGCTTTATGACAGCGTGACATATGTTACAGCAACAATGAACGCTGTCAGGGGCCCGAGTGCCGTAACCGCGGGATAGAGACGAGCTCTCTAGTAATGATTAATATCTCTTTTATTGTGAGTGTGAAAATTAATTTCATGTCACAAAATAATTTCCAGCACAAGGAAACAGTTTTCCTGTTCTGCTTCTTCTGAATGAAGGGCCTGTCTCTACTACGTGCTATTTATATATATCTATATATATAAATATATCCTAGAATAGCTTGTATGCAGTTAATGAGAGCTCGTTGTGGAAAATGGTTCATAGATTGATCTTTATGCTAACAGAGGAAGCAGATTATATCAGGGCTAATTAATACTTTCCTTTATACCACACGCTGCCGAATTCTCGAATCTGATTGATCAGGAGAGGTTGTAGTAAAAAAAGGTGCAGATGCAAATCACAGCTGTGTACACCAATCAGCCATAACACTAAAACTGTACACCACAGAAAGCTCCTACAGTGGGCACGTGAGCATCAGAACTGGACCATGGAGGAATGGAAGAAGGTGGCCGGGTCTGATGAATCACGTTTTCTTTTACATCATGTGGAGGTCGGGTGTGTGTGTGTGTGTGTGTGTGTGTGAGTGTGTGTGTGTGTCTTACCTGGGGAAGAGATGGCACCAGGATGCACTATGTGAAGAAGGCGAGCCGGTGGAGGCAGTGTGATGCTCTGGGAAATGTTCTGCTGGGGAACCTCGAGTCCTGGTGTTCATGTGGATGTTACTTTGACACGTACCACCTACAGTACCTAAACACTGCTGCAGAACAAGTACACCCCTTCATGGTAACCCTGAGACACTGCAAAAATAGTTCAGGGACGCATCGAGGAACATGACAAAGAGTTCAAGGTGTTGACTTGGATTCCCAGATCTCAATCCGATCGAGCGTCTGTGCGATCCATGGAGGCCCCGCCTCGCAACTTACACAACTTAAACGACCTGCTGCTAACGTCTTAGTGCCAGAAACCACGGCACACCTTCAGAAGAGTCCGTGCCTCGATGGCTCAGAGCTGTAGAGGGACCTACACGATATTAGGCAGGTGGTTTTAATGTTATGGCTGATCTGTATATATATTCACATCGCTAAAAAGCTCATTTCCTGAAGGGGAAAGGATGTACGACGTGAATGATGCTCGTTGGTTTCCGATGACCTTCACTTTCACTTCGTGCCAACTTCATCTAGATGAACTTTGACCTGAGAATTCATGAGCCTCAGTCTGGGGAGCTAAAAGAAGCCTGTCTTTTTGTTCAGTTAACAAATGTTTACTAATTAAGTTATTATTATTATTATTATTATTAGTAGTAGTAGTAGTAGTAGTAGTAGTATTAAGTAGCATCACACCAGACTTTTGCCTCACTGTTGTATCTATCGTTATCAATCTGCCGTTTCTGTCTTTGCTCGTCAGGAGTGGATTTTAAAATGAAGACGTTAGAGATCGATGGAATCAAAGTGAGAATACAGATATGGTGAGTAAGCAAGAGGTCGTGCGGTGCGTGAACTCTACACTCTGATGTGTTGGTGTTAGTCCTGACTCTCCTGTCCGCCTGTCTCTTATAGGGATACGGCAGGACAGGAGCGATATCAGACCATAACTAAACAGTACTACAGACGGGCACAGGTGAGTTCATCCATCACACAGCATCACAATTAGTGCAGTAACACTCCTGTTACATCCCACAGTCTCACAGGACAGGTGTGGGAAATGATACATGCTGCATTTTGTAATAGTACAGTGCAACTCAAACGGACCAGACACTCCAGAAGAAGTGCTTCGGGGCCCGTAGTTGTGCATTTGTAAACGTTTGTATCTGTAAATCAGCCTACTTTCGACAAATCAGTGCACAGTGCGATATGGAGAAGATCCCATGCTGGTAATAATTAGTATTAATTCTGAATTAAGGGTTCAGTGCGGTAGGAATGAAGAAATAATGAGCCGATTAAAAAACTTCCTTTATGTGGATGCCGACACCTGATATTTTCAGGCCCGTGCTCCTTTCTCTGATTATAGCCACGCCCCCAAACGCAGCTTAGATTTGGACGTGAGCGCGTTTCAGCGCGGCACGACTGCGGTGCAGTAATAGAAGCGAAATGCAGTGCAACAGGAAATGACATTTCCCCCGCTTATTCTTGCTTCTTTTTTTTTCTTTCAACGAAAAGATAAAGCGACCCGACAGCAAAGCAGTGAAGGTGTTTGCTTTTCAGTGTAACGCGTCGTCTTCGTGTCACCAGTGAAAACAAACAAACAAACAAACAAACAATACTCTCTGAGTGTGCACCGCTACAGTTTGATTGCTTTTCTATCTGGCACAAAATCTTCACCATAGCATCACAGTATAGTCACTAATGCAAAACAGTGCTCGTAAAAGGCTAGCGATTTCTACGGTTACTAAAATACTACTCCGAAGTAGGTCATTTATTCGATGTAAGAATGGTCTCGCTGTCTCACTCACATGGTGAACTGCTGCAAGACACAGTGAGTAGTCCATACAAAGCCGGGGGTGCCGATACTTTAAACAAGCAGGCTGGATCGCAAATGGCCGTTATATTTGGGGTACTGTACACCAGTTCCCACCAGTACCATTACGTTCTACCCTGTGTCGTGAGCATATGTAGTGAACAGGAAGCGGATTTTACACGGATCATGGGGTAATTTAAATGCAAAAGATATTTCTTTTAAAACTAATAAAATGAATCCGAATCATGAGATCACGTGATAAAATTCTGACGTTGCCTCATAAAGCGGGCAGAGAAGGATTAGAAAAGAAAAACAAGCTTGCCGGAGTGTCCGGTAGGACCATTCTGTGATTCGACCGATTAGGGATCTGTGTTATTCTAGCCCCGCCCACATTTCCCTGTTTGGTTTTCTTAAAGGAAAAGGAAAGCAAATTGAGCAGGGGTACATAGTTACAGTACGACTCGATCGGCAGTGGAAATAATGCCAGAATGTGGGATCATGGATTCGGTACTGAGTTTGGTACCGTACCACGTTGTTCAGGTGCTGGTCGCTTGGCAGTAAAAAAAAAAACAAAAAACAAACTGTTTGATGTACAAAATGACTCACTTCTATTTTTCTTCACCAGGGAATCTTTCTGGTGTATGACATCACGAGCGAGCGCTCCTTTCAGCACATCATGAAATGGGCCAGTGATGTGGACGAGGTGGGATAAACATAAACATCATCATAATAATAATAATAATAATAATAATAAACATACTTGACACCTAAAATGCACTAAACAGGTTTTTTCAGATCGTTCGAACCTGATACTGCACTATGAACAAACATGTAGACCAAAAACAACAAATTATTGCATCAGCGCCGAAATATTGAGACGCTTTATATTTAATATTTAATAATAATGAAGTTCACGAGGTATATTTTTTATATTTGCATCAATTCGCTCGTATAGAATAGAATTACTCTGACGTAAGTGCAATGTAACAGAGTAAACCTTTACCACTTTACACAGAATATAATAGATTTACAGGGTCAGATCACACAGGCTTACATAGAGGAAAATAGAATAATCTAATAGAGTGGAATGGCACTGAATGTAGAATATAATAGAATATAATTTTGCTGATAGGATAGAAATACAGCAGCTGTAATAGGAGAAAACCCAATACAGTATAATGTTACTGAGTCCAATAGAGTAGAGTAGAATAAAATAATAGAATAAAACCGAACAGAATTCCAGTGAAATAAACGGAATAGAAATCCCATGAAAATGTAGAATATATTTTCACCCACTATCTGACTGGCTGTTCAAGCTCTTAGAATAGAAACTAAATAGAATTCTATAAAATGAAGCACAACAGAATTGCACAGAATGTCATTTTAGGACAGAGTAGAACAGAATTATAACATTTTTATGATGAAATGTGCGAGCTCAAAACTTTTGGTTTTATTCGGGTTTGCTGTTTTTAAATTGAGGGGGGCTTAGACTTTTGCACTCAGCTGTAGATGAATCGATGAATAGATAGATGTATGGTTAGATGAATAGATGGATAAAGAGGTGGATGGATGAATAGATGAATGGATAAATAGACGAATAGATGAATGGATATATAGATGAATGGATGAATAGATGAAAAATGAATGGATGAATAGATGAATGGATAAATAGATAAATAGACGAATGGATGAATAGATGAATGGATAAATAGATAAATAGACGAATGGATGAATAGATGAATGGATAAATAGATAAATAGATGAATGGATGAATAGATGAATGGATAAATAGATAAATAGATGAATGGCTGAATAGATGAATGGATAAATAGATAAATAGACGAATGGATGAATAGATGAATGGATAAATAGATAAATAGATGAATGGATGAATAGATGAATGGATAAATAGATAAATAGATGAATGGCTGAATAGATGAATCGATGAATACATGAATGGATAAATAGGTGGATGGATAAGTAGGTGGATGGATGAATAGATTAATGGATGAATAGGCAAATGGATAAATAGGTGGATGGATGAATAGATTAATGGATGAATAGATGAATGGATGAATAGGTGGATGGATGAATAGATGAATGGATGAATAGGTGGATGGATGAATAGATGAATGGATGAATAGACGAATGGATAAATAGACGAATGGATGAATAGATGAATGAATGAATGGATAAATAGATGAATGGATAAATAGACGAATGGATGAATAGACGGATGGATGAATAGACGGATGGATGAATAGACGGATGGATGAATGGACGAATGGATGAATGGACGAATGGATGAATGGACGAATAGATGAATGGACGAATAGATGAATGGACGAATAGATGAATGGACGAATGGACGAATGGACGAATGGACGAATGGACGAATAGACGAATGGACGAATAGATTAATGGACGAATAGATTAATGGACGAATAGACGAATGGACGAATAGACGAATGGACGAATAGATTAATGGATGAATAGACGAATGGACGAATAGACGAATGGACGAATAGACGAATGGACGAATAGATTAATGGACGAATAGACGAATGGACGAATAGATTAATGGATGAATAGACGAATGGATGAATAGACGAATGGATGAATAGACGAATGGATGAATAGACGCATGGATGAATAGACGCATGGATGAATAGACGAATGGATGAATAGACGAATGGATGAATAGACGAATGGATGAATAGATGCATGGATGAATAGATGAATGGATGAATAGGTGAATGGATGAATAGGTGAATGGATGAATAGGTGAATGGATGAATAGACGAATGGATGAATAGACGAATGGATGAATAGACGCATGGATGAATAGACGGATGGATGAATAGACGGATGGATGAATAGGTGGATGGATGAATAGATGCATGGATGAATAGACGAATATATGAATAGACGAATGGATGAATAGATTAATGGATGAATAGACGAATGGATGAATAGACGAATGGATGAATAGACGCATGGATGAATAGACGCATGGATGAATAGACGAATGGATGAATAGACGAATGGATGAATAGGTGGATGGATGAATAGATGCATGGATGAATAGATGAATGGATGAATAGGTGGATGGATGAATAGATGCATGGATGAATAGATGAATGGATGAATAGGTGAATGGATGAATAGGTGAATGGATGAATAGACGAATGGATGAATAGACGAATGGATGAATAGACGCATGGATGAATAGACGAATGGATGAATAGACGGATGGATGAATAGGTGGATGGATGAATAGATGCATGGATGAATAGATGAATGGATGAATAGGTGAATGGATGAATAGGTGAATGGATGAATAGACGAATGGATGAATAGACGAATGGATGAATAGATGAATGGATGAATAGGTGAATGGATGAATAGGTGAATGGATGAATAGACGAATGGATGAATAGACGAATGGATGAATAGACGCATGGATGAATAGACGAATGGATGAATAGACGGATGGATGAATAGGTGGATGGATGAATAGATGCATGGATGAATAGACGAATATATGAATAGACGAATGGATGAATAGACGAATGGATGAATAGGTGGATGGATGAATAGATGCATGGATGAATAGACGAATGGATGAATAGACGAATGGATGAATAGATGAATGGATGAATAGGTGGATGGATGAATAGATGAATGGATGAATAGGTGGATGGATGAATAGATGCATGGATGAATAGATGAATGGATAAATAGACAAATGGATGAATAGATGAATGGATGAATAGACGAATGGACAAACAATAAACAAAATATCGTGAAACAGCGATGTGCGGGGTCCAAGCACCCTTCACCAATCACGCCCCCAGTGGCCAGTTCTTGCCAGTTTTACACAGAACACTAATGAGACCATAGATAAACATGTTCTTTGAGTTTAACTTCGCCCCGTGGTTGGCCACGCCCCAAACTTACGTCAGTCAGGAGTGCAATCTTCAGCCACGACACTCTCGGGACAAGACTGATGAAGGAGCGATAAAACAACAATCTGTCACATCAGCTGTCTCTGTGTCTCGGGATACCGCTTTCTCAATCTTTACACTAACACTCTCTCATGTGTCTCCGTCTGTTAAGTACGCTCCTGACAAAGTGCAAAAGGTGCTGATTGGAAACAAATCTGACGAGGAACACAAGAGACAAGTGGCCACAGAACAGGGAAACAAGGTGTGTGTGTGTGTGTGTGTGTGTGTGTGTGTGTGTGTGTGTTCACCATTAAAACTGTACAAACAGTGATGTGTTTGTTCCCCGACTGTAGCTTGCTAAAGCTTATGGAATGGACTTTTATGAGACAAGTGCCTTTACCAATCACAACATCACAGAGGTATGTATATGCATCAAGCTGTTCATTTTCTGAGAAAATAGAGAGTAAATAGAAAACAGAAGCGAAAGGGTACGAACAGGGTTGAAGTGGATTGGTCAGTGAATAGTTCAGTATAAAATGGTAAGAATAGCGTGGAATAAAATGAAATACTTGAGAATTATATCGACGTGAATAGAAGAAAAGGTGTCGATAGGATAAAATATAGATGAAGCTCGTAGGTGAGAATAGAATAGACTTACTGTCAGAGAATGGTATAGATATATAAATATATACAGTGCAAATGTTTGTACACCATTAAGACAGAATGAGGACAAAGCTCTGTTCCGTACATGCCGCGTGTACTAGAGCTCGACCGATTTTACAGACACTGATAACTAAGTTGGGCTGCACCTGCCGATAACCGATCGATCCACCGATCGACCGATTTTTAAAAACTGATGCTGAATGAAAACATAACACTGAGAGTAAAATATTGCTGAACTTTATTACAAAAATACAAAAAAACAATACTGACTGTACCGTGAAAGTGTACGGTACTTTTTAAAATGAAGTAAATATATAAATATTAATATATATATATTAGTAAATAAAACATATGCATCCAAACTGAACCAAAACGGAACACTCCGAATAATAAATAAAAACAGAGACGTCCAAAAATGAATCAAAAAACACTTCAAATAACACGACAAAATTGGTCAGCGATAGTTTTTATTTCGCCTCTAGAGGCCGCTCTCGTACTGTAGAATGACAGCTGACTCTTCTCAGCCGCTCCTGCAACCGGGAAAAAATATCGGTGTGGATTTTTGCCGATAACCGATAACTCCAGCAATCGGTTATCGGTGCCGATTGATCGGCAAAACCGATCAATTGGTCGACCTCTAGCGTGTACCAGGCTCGCACAGCCATTACTCTGCTGCATGTCTCTCGCTTTTGTTTCAGTCCTTTACACGTTTAGCCGAGCTGGTGTTGCAGGCTAATAAAAAGGACCTTGATCTCCTGCGGGTGTCCATCAACGACCAGCTGGATCTAGCGGCGCTGGAGGAAGAGGCGGGAGTATGTGACGGCAGCAGTAACGCCCAAAAGAGCTGCTGGTGCTGAGGACAGGCAGTGACATCAACACATTTTCTTTTCTTATCCAGTGTCACTTTGGTGGGATTTTTTTTTTTCTTCTCGGTTTGGTGCCTTCCTTCCAGTCCCATCACGAACGAACGGACGAACGAACGAACAAGCGAACGAACGAACGAACGAACGAACGGATGAAGTCAGAAGACTACTGTGCTATGTTAAAGTCCTCTTTACATTCAGGAAGCCTAGCCTAAACGACTAGCTAGCAACCTTGTGACAAGTTAGTAGCAAGGTAAGTTATCCAGCTGTTGTTAGCGTCATACATTTTAGTGGTGAATAAATTCGCACAGCAGCTGCAGCTGTTTTATTTAAATTACAGAGGTGCAGAAACGATACAGCCTGTCGTAGGAGTCGTAGGGGTGTCTGGAAGACTAATTTACTACTCGGACACCTTTCCTGACTCGTCTGATTAAGTGTGTTAGCGTTTACTAATAAACTTTTTCAGAAGGCATGATATTTAAGAACATTCCCAGCATTGTGTGCTTCATGTTCTTTAACTGTAACTGGATCGCTGACAGCCCTGTCATCGAGGGAAAAAAAGGTCCAAGCGTTCTTTGGCTTGTTCTTTTTGGGGAACTCTTAAAGGTTCAGTGTGAACCCCTGTAACAAAGTGTTTCGTTTTTACAAACGAGAAGAAAGTTCCAAGCAAAAATGACTCGTAACTATCCGAAGAGCTTGGAACACTTTTTGTGGGCGTGGCTTTTTGAAGGAAACGCTGAGAGAAAGTGCTGTTTTTGAAAACCGCTAGCTTCGGCTGAATCCAACCAAAATTGCTGATTGCACCTTTAATGTGAGAGACACGAGGTATTCTGAGTTCAGCTCATGTACCTGCATTTACAGTGTTTTCCCCACTAGATGGCACTGTGCGATTAGTTTACTTTTGGCAAGCGTCTCTCTCTCTCTCTCTCTCTCTCTCTCTCTCTCTCTCTCTTTGTGTGTGTGTGTGTATGTGTGTGTGTGTGTGTTTGTGTGCAGTATGTAAATGAAACTTTTTCACATCTTTCCTGCTGGAATTCGTCTTCACAGGGTAAAGCTACTTGCGCTACAACAACAACAACAACAACAACAAAAACAATGTCTGAGTCAAACACTGTTTACAAAACGTTTTATAGAAAAACAAAACTGCAGCGGAATCGAAGAAACAGCTTGAAATATCAGCACTTAAGTAGAATTTAAGGGCAAATAATGTGAAACCACAGCGAGTAGAAATGTTTTGCTAGGTAAACAAAGCTAATCTGACAGACCTTTTGTGTCTCTTTGTTCCTCCTCATCAAGCGTCAGCATCGCTACGAGCGTTAACTCGTCTCTCAGTTAACGGCCGCTAGCTAACGTTAGAAAAAGGATGCTATCAGCGCTAACACTTTTACTAACCTTTTCACCTATCCCCAGTGTTATCATTGTGTACAGCGCTTCATGTAAACGAACCGAAATATTCAATAAAAACATATGCAATATCGGATAACTTTATCGATATAATAACATCTAGCTAATTATCAGGAACGCGAACATCAGTTAACGTTACTGCATTCCTTTAAGATGAATTTATCCTTTATTTCAAGAGTGGTGTTTTTTTTGTACACCTTTCATGTGGCTAAAGCCATCCATTAAGGAACCGGACATACTATGGAGGTGACCAATCCTGTGATGTGACCTGTAGTCTTAAAGGAGCGGTTTGTAATTTTTAGCGCCCTCTGTTGCCCATGTAAAGAATTACAAATGCAAAAAAAATTATAAAAAATACACCCACACACACACACACATTGACAAGCCTTCAATCTTTTGTTTAAACTATATATAGTCGAATAAATGGCCTTTTACGGAAAGAAAGGTTTCAGCTGTGCTTTAGTTGTGGTTGGGGGCGGAGCTAATTTTAGGGCTGGAAATTTTTTTTAACAAAAAACATGAAAAACAAACAAATAAAATTAGGAAATCTATTACATGGCAATATTGCTAATCACAGTGTTTGTGAGGTATCATGAAATTATAGGATCGTTTCAGGCCCAGAAACACCTGCAAACATTGCGAACCGCACCTTTAATAAGGAGTCTATCAGTTTCCACAGATTTGTTTTTTATTATGCTCATGCCCAATAAAGGGAGATCATGTCTGAGGCATAGATACACCGGTACTTTAAAAACTATCGTTGGTGAAATCCTCCTAAATTAAACAAAAGCGAACGTTAAAAGATTGTTGTTATGAATCGAGTCGTCCTTACATGTTCTAATGAAGTGTTTAATATTGATGAAATGACTTTAATATTCATTATGTTCATTCATTATTCGCAGTAGGAAATCATTCGGAGGAAATTTCTTTTATTTTAAAGATCGTTTGAAAGTTTTACGTCAAAAATTTCACATTTTTTAAATTAATTTTACTCTAATTTGAAGTGAATCTACTGAACCTGACGGACTGTAAATGGTCTTATTGAAGTATGTGTGAAGGTGGTATTATGGTATGTTGTATTGGATGAAATGTTGTACACTATAACACTATGATCTATGTCTGTTCTGTATGAAAAATGTCAAATAATGAAAATAATGTTGAAATATATCAACAAGACTCTTGTTTAGACTTCTTTTAATGCATATGTGATTATATACAATCTGTATTAGGCTTATGGTGATTCTGTTGAAGGAGTCGAAATGTTTATGAATAAATAGACTCTTATTATGCAGTACCGCATTTATCCACAAGGAGGCAGACATGAGACTTTTTTCCTTTTTAAAATACGTTTAAGATCCCAAAGCATACATAGTGTGAATTACATCACATGCATCTCGCATGAAGCCAACGTTTCCATAGTAACGTCATTACGAAAAAAGAAACTGAACTACACCAACAAAGTCACGGTACTTTAATCCTCCCACCTCTGAATATCCAGCCTTCAGCTTCTTCATTGACAGTAGAACTTTTCTGCTACCCAAGCCAAAGTCATACTCATTAAGACTAATTAGCATATGACTCATTAACATATGCAAATGATCTTGACAATTCGATGAATGTTAAAATATGTTACATGAAGAAGGAAGATTTCCTGAAAAGAAAATTGTTTTATTAGAATAAAAAAGTATAAAAACATGACGATGTGCTACTATAGAAAAATAATCATTGACGTGGTGATGTGACGCTAAACATACATACTGTTACCACCCGGTGTTGATTCTTTTCTAATAATAATACATCCTGAAATATCTTATTACTCTTATAGCTCAGTGATTACAATTTATAATTGATTGAGATAAGTGGTTAGTGGTTGGGAGCCATGATGATCCGAGATTAGTGGTAGGGAACAACGGTAATCAGTGATTAGTTGTAGGGAACAGTAGTAATCAGTGATTAGTTGTAGGGAACAGTAGTAATCAGTGATTAGTTGTAGGGAACAGTAGTAATCAGTGATTAGTTGTAGGGAACAGTAGTAATCAGTGATTAGTTGTAGGGAACAACGGTAATCAGTGATTAGTGGTAGGGAACAGTAGTAATCAGTGATTAGTTGTAGGGAACAGTAGTAATCAGTGATTAGTTGTAGGGAACAGTAGTAATCAGTGATTAGTTGTAGGGAACAGTAGTAATCAGTGATTAGTTGTTGGGAACAGTAGTAATCAGTGATTAGTTGTAGGGAACAGTAGTAATCAATGATTAGTTGTAGGGAACAGTAGTAATCAGTGATTAGTTGTAGGGAACAGTAGTAATCAGTGATTAGTTGTAGGGAACAGTAGTAATCAGTGATTAGTTGTAGGGAACAGTAGTAATCAGTGATTAGTTGTAGGGAACAGTAGTAATCAGTGATTAGTTGTAGGGAACAGTAGTAATCAGTGATTAGTTGTAGGGAACAGTAGTAATCAGTGATTAGTTGTAGGGAACAGTAGTAATCAGTGATTAGTTGTAGGGAACAGTAGTAATCAGTGATTAGTTGTAGGGAACAGTAGTAATCAGTGATTAGTGGTAGGGAACAGTAGTAATCAGTGATTAGTTGTAGGGAACAGTAGTAATCAGTGATTAGTTGTAGGGAACAGTAGTAATCAGTGATTAGTTGTAGGGAACAACGGTAATCAGTGATTAGTGGTAGGGAACAGTAGTAATCAGTGATTAGTTGTAGGGAACAGTAGTAATCAGTGATTAGTTGTAGGGAACAGTAGTAATCAGTGATTAGTTGTAGGGAACAGTAGTAATCAATGATTAGTTGTAGGGAACAGTAGTAATCAGTGATTAGTTGTAGGGAACAGTAGTACTCAGTGATTAGTTGTTGGGAACAGTAGTAATCAGTGATTAGTTGTAGGGAACAGTAGTAATCAGTGATTAGTTGTAGGGAACAGTAGTAATCAATGATTAGTTGTAGGGAACAGTAGTAATCAGTGATTAGTTGTAGGGAACAGTAGTAATCAGTGATTAGTTGTAGGGAACAGTAGTAATCAATGATTAGTTGTAGGGAACAGTAGTAATCAGTGATTAGTTGTAGGGAACAGTAGTACTCAGTGATTAGTTGTTGGGAACAGTAGTAATCAGTGATTAGTTGTAGGGAACAGTAGTAATCAGTGATTAGTTGTAGGGAACAGTAGTAATCAATGATTAGTTGTAGGGAACAGTAGTAATCAGTGATTAGTTGTAGGGAACAGTAGTACTCAGTGATTAGTTGTTGGGAACAGTAGTAATCAGTGATTAGTTGTAGGGAACAGTAGTAATCAGTGATTAGTTGTAGGGAACAGTAGTAATCAGTGATTAGTTGTAGGGAACAGTAGTAATCAGTGATTAGTTGTAGGGAACAGTAGTAATCAGTGATTAGTTGTAGGGAACAGTAGTAATCAGTGATTAGTTGTTGGGAACAGTAGTAATCAGTGATTAGTTGTAGGGAACAGTAGTAATCAGTGATTAGTTGTTGGGAACAGTAGTAATCAGTGATTAGTTGTAGGGAACAGTAGTAATCAGTGATTAGTTGTAGGGAACAGTAGTAATCAGTGATTAGTTGTTGGGAACAGTAGTAATCAGTGATTAGTTGTAGGGAACAGTAGTAATCAGTGAGTAGTTGTAGGGAACAGTAGTGATCAGTGATTAGTTGTTGGGAACAGTAGTGATCAGTGATTAGTTGTAGGGAACAGTAGTGATCAGTGATTAGTTGTTGGGAACAGTAGTGATCAGTGATTAGTTGTAGGGAACAGTAGTAATCAGTGATTAGTTGTAGGGAACAGTAGTAATCAGTGATTAGTTGTAGGGAACAACGGTAATCAGTGATTAGTGGTAGGGAACAGTAGTAATCAATGATTAGTTGTAGGGAACAGTAGTAATCAGTGATTAGTTGTAGGGAACAGTAGTAATCAGTGATTAGTTGTAGGGAACAGTAGTGATCAGTGATTAGTTGTAGGGAACAGTAGTGATCAGTGATTAGTTGTAGGGAACAGTAGTAATCAGTGATTAGTTGTAGGGAACAGTAGTAATCAGTGATTAGTTGTAGGGAACAGTAGTAATCAGTGATTAGTTGTAGGGAACAGTAGTAATCAGTGAGTAGTTGTAGGGAACAGTAGTAATCAGTGATTAGTTGTTGGGAACAGTAGTAATCAATGATTAGTTGTAGGGAACAGTAGTGATCAGTGATTAGTTGTAGGGAACAGTAGTGATCAGTGATTAGTTGTTGGGAACAGTAGTGATCAGTGATTAGTTGTAGGGAACAACGGTAATCAGTGATTAGTGGTAGGGAACAGTAGTAATCAGTGATTAGTTGTAGGGAACAGTAGTAATCAGTGATTAGTTGTAGGGAACAGTAGTAATCAGTGATTAGTTGTAGGGAACAGTAGTAATCAATGATTAGTTGTAGGGAACAGTAGTAATCAGTGATTAGTTGTAGGGAACAGTAGTAATCAGTGATTAGTTGTAGGGAACGGTAGTAATCAGTGATTAGTTGTAGGGAACAACGGTAATCAGTGATTAGTGGTAGGGAACAGTAGTAATCAGTGATTAGTTGTAGGGAACAGTAGTAATCAGTGATTAGTGGTAGGGAACAGTAGTAATCAGTGATTAGTTGTAGGGAACAGTAGTAATCAGTGATTAGTTGTAGGGAACGGTAGTAATCAGTGATTAGTTGTAGGGAACGGTAGTAATCAGTGATTAGTTGTTGGGAACGGTAGTAATCAGTGATTAGTTGTAGGGAACGGTAGTAATCAGTGATTAGTTGTAGGGAACAGTAGTACTCAGTGATTAGTTGTAGGGAACAGTAGTAATCAGTGATTAGTTGTAGGGAACAGTAGTAATCAGTGATTAGTTGTAGGGAACAGTAGTAATCAGTGATTAGTTGTAGGGAACAGTAGTAATCAGTGATTAGTTGTAGGGAACAGTAGTAATCAGTGATTAGTTGTTGGGAACAGTAGTAATCAGTGATTAGTTGTAGGGAACAGTAGTAATCAGTGAGTAGTTGTAGGGAACAGTAGTAATCAGTGAGTAGTTGTAGGGAACAGTAGTAATCAGTGATTAGTTGTAGGGAACAGTAGTAATCAGTGATTAGTTGTAGGGAACAGTAGTAATCAGTGATTAGTTGTAGGGAACAGTAGTAATCAGTGATTAGTTGTAGGGAACAGTAGTGATCAGTGATTAGTTGTAGGGAACAGTAGTGATCAGTGATTAGTTGTTGGGAACAGTAGTGATCAGTGATTAGTTGTTGGGAACAGTAGTAATCAGTGATTAGTTGTTGGGAACAGTAGTAATCAGTGATTAGTTGTTGGGAACAGTAGTAATCAGTGATTAGTTGTTGGGAACAGTAGTAATCAGTGATTAGTTGTAGGGAACAGTAGTAATCAGTGATTAGTTGTAGGGCATTGACTGTCAAATCTAGCAACAAAGTCACTAAGCTAGCAACACTGATAAACCATTGGCATTGATTTTTTTTAATGTTTCTCCTTTTAATTTTTTTAAAGAGGAGTTTTTAGTTGTTGAGTTTAAACACAATACCTGAGAGGTTTGAAAGGCAAATTATTAAGCTCTGGATGAGTGGATTATGTCATTAGACCTTTAGAATAAGACGTATATAAGTGACAGGAAGGGTGCACAAACTTTTATACAGGCCCCATTTAGTGTTAAAATCCATTCAAGTGCAATAACCTGCTGTTGTACAACATAAAGTAGAAAAATGAACGAAATGTGATTTGAGCTGGGTGCCAAAACTTCTACAATCGACTGACAGTGGTGGTTAGCGGTTAAGGCTCTGGGTTACTGATCAGAAGGTCGGGGGTTCAAGCCCCAGCACTGCCAGGCTGCCACTGTTGGGCCCTTGAGCAAGGCCCTTAACCCTCTCTGACCCTGTGCTCTGACCCCAGCTTCCTGCCGTGCTGGGCTATGTGAAGAAACTAATCTCACTCTGCTGTAATGTATAGGTGACCAGTAAAGGCTTCTTATTGTTATACTGTTCTGCCAGTACGATGTTCATTTAGCTGCTGTGCCACGCTGAGAGCGCTGAGAGCCCACTGCACTGTAAGAGATGTAAATTTATAACTCTGTAATTAGAGCGGCTGTGCGGAGGGACGGCGCTCCACTCTCACACTTGGCTCGCGTCTTTCTTCCAGGCGCTCGGCGAGGAGTCGGTACAGGCCAGACTGAAACGACGAAAATAGCGCTGGCTGGAAACGGCTGTGACTCTGACCCAGCTGTTCGATCTCACACACCGCCGGATTAGACACAGCAGCAGTAACTAGTGACAGAGTGGTTAATTAAGCTCAAGATTTCCAAATTAAACAAAGCAGACTGTGTGTGTGTGTGTGTGTGTGTGTGTGTGTGTGTGTGTGTGGTTCACTGAGCTGCATTATAACACCACTGTTACATAAGGAACAAAACACTCCGCGTCATGCTGTTATAGGAAAATAATCAACAACATGTTGTTGTGATGAAGCGGAGTTACTGTTGATTATTTGCCTCGAACTTCTCGTCCTGTAGTGTTTTATTCTTCTATCACAGCAATCTGCCTACGATTACAAGCGTACATTTATTGTCATACTTTAAAAAATATTGTTTTTTTTTTATCTGATTATAGTTACATTTAATGTTATGGAACATCCATGAAACAAACATGAAATCCGTGTTCTCACTTACTGATTATGTACGTTACAGATTATATCGGCTGACGGGGTGCACAAACTATCGCGCATGCCTTTACGTTACCATTGCGTTCCTTCCGAAGTGTGATGGGGCGTTAACTTTAGCAGGGATGTCATTTCTATGCTGCGTTTTCACCGTCGGTTAGGAAATGTGATTTGAGCGGGGGTGCACAAACTTTTGCGTCCGACTACGTGCATATGGTAGGACAGAAGATATATAGTGTTCGTATCGAAGACGCAGGATGGGAAGAGAGCGGGGTGTAAAGCCCGAGATGTATAAAACATCAGAGACGCTGCAGAGATCCAGATCTAATTCAGCTTTTATATTAGCCTCCAAAGCAGGGAGAACACTGCGACTAATCACCAGCTCAGTTTTACAGTCGCAGCATCCTGGGGTTTGGATGTTGCGTCAAGCTGGGCTTAATTTAGATTGAAAGGAGAGAGAGCGTGATGCTTCTGAAGGCAGACGTTGGCTCGTATCTTTCTCTTTAACTTCAAAATCTTCTCACACCGTAGCCAAATATGGCAACCACCGCCTTGGCTTGGTTCTCGCTGTCGTCTGTTTATTTGCTTTACTGCAGAGCTCTTGGACAGAGAGAGAGAACATATAAAAAGAGCCGTTCCCTTAGGGAGAGCGATAGAGAGCGAGAGAGAGAGAGAGAGAGATGGGAAAGAGAACTGAAAGATGTGCCTGGCCATTATTTTTGTGTTCTTGTGCGCACGTGGCGGGGGCGTTCGATGTGGGTGGAGCTTTAGGGCACTACTGCCAATCGTTGTGATGTCACATCCGCCCACGCCGCCACTCTGCGCTTTCACACCGGAGTGAGTCATGTTAGCGCTGGAGGAGGACACTGAGGAATGCTAAGCACCCCAAAAAAAGACTGAACTTTGCTGCATGCCTGCGATCTGCATCTCTCTCTCTCTCTCTCTCTCTCTCTCTCTCTCTCTCTCTCTGGAAATGTCATTCTTTTCAGATTTGTCTCAATACTGTCGCTGTCGCTGTCTGCTACGATGCCACCTGCACTGCAAGTGTACTGATGCGGCAGATGGTGTGCAGGGGGGCGTGGTCACTTTAGCTCGAAATAACCGCGAATCAAGTTTGACCTCATGCCGGCTTTACGAATCACGCCATGTTCATTAACCATAACGTAAGCAAATCACTTCAGTACGAGGAACTCCAGAGAAACTACGAAGTGCGGCGTTGCCACCTCACAGCTCCAGGGTCTCTCAGCTCGGGTTAATGTCTGCGTGTTCTCCTCATGTCTACGTGGGTTTCCTCAGGGTTGTCCGGTTTCCTTCTACCTTCCCAAAACATATCAGTGAGCGGACTGGAAATTCGAGGTGTGAATAAGCGTGTGAATGTGTGATTGTGTGTGTGCACGGTGCCTTGCATCCAGGACGTACTGTATCAAATCCACCACCCTGACCAGGATAAAGCAGTACTGAAGATCAGTGAATGAATGAATGAATGAATGAATGAATAAATGAATGAAGCTAGTACAGTGATGTCATAACATGGTCCTTTTCGCCCGAAACATGTGAAGGCAGTGAGTTCTGCCTAGTACTGGCTGAGAAGGTGCCAAAACTTTTGCCCATGCCACGGTTTTATTCTTTTCAACGGGTTCAATTCAGCGAGTAAACAGTAATTGTGCATTAGCAGTAATAAGTCATGTACAGTTGTGCCGAAAAGTTTGCACACCCCTTGCAGAATCTGCTCAATCTTAACACTGTTAACAAAATAAGACGGATCATTAAAATCCCATGTTGTTGTTTATTTATTTCTGTCCTGAATAAGAATAATATAAAATAATAAATAATAATAAAAAAACAACTTTTAAACAGGATGATCGGTGTAAATGGTTAGTATTTTGTCTTCTGGGAGACATGTAACTATCTTATTTAGCGTCTGAAGGGCGGTACTAAATAAATAAAAAAGATCTTTAAACAAAATAATAACAATTGACACCAATCGTCCTGTTCAAAAGTTTACACCCCCGGGCTCTTAATGTATCGTGTTGCCTTCTTGAGCATCAGTGAACGTTCGCACCTTTCGTAACAGTCGTCTACGAGTCCCTCAGTCGTCCTCAGTGTGAAAAGACGGATCTCAAAACCATATAGCCGCTGATGGAAAGAGCTCGAATATGTACTGCAGAAGATGCTGGAAAAGTAAAGAATGTGCAGGACCTGGAGGATTTTTCTGAAGAACAGTGGGCGGTTTAACTGCTCAGGATGAACAAGGAACTCATGAAGAACTCTCACAAAACATAAACACATCATGTCGGTCATCATCCATGTAACGACACACGGTATTAAGAATCCAGGGCGTGTAAACTTTTGAACGGGGTCATTTTTATAAATTCAGCTATCATCTTGTCTTGTGGACTATGTGTAAACATCTGTTATGTGAAATAGTTTATTCAGGGCAGAAATAAATAAACAACAACATGGGATTTTTATGATCCGTCTTATTTTGTTAACAGTATTTAGATTTAGCAGATTCTGCAAGGGGTGTGCAAACTTTTGGGCACAATTGTATTGTGTGTTTAAGACTACTATACAACAAAAATCAACAATATGTCTGATTAAAGCATATTTCTTGCCTTACACCATTCTATAGTAACAGAGCTAGTCTAATGTCTAATCTAATGTCTAATCTAATGTCATGTGATGTGATGGTATTGCCCAGAGACTGTGACTACCTGAAGATATTATGACGTTTCTTTAGTGGAATTCAGTTACACGTCTAATGATCTATAATTCGTTTGAATGCTTTCAGGTCAAGGTTTTGACTCCTAGCACCAAAGCGTCTTGCTTACTCATGCTGCGTTTGACCATAGGTCGCAACTCGTCATTGCTAACCAAGACAAACGAAAGAAAACACCCCCCTGCTCAGGAACTCAGGATGGTCTCCTTAACTCAGAGTTCAGCAAGTGACGTCAAATCAACATGGACGCTCACAGCATAAACAAGTAAACGAAGCAGGACTTCTTAACTTCATACCGACCAACATGAGTTCCACTGTAAATACACGTATTAGTGTTACATCCAGCAACATACAGACATTCACTGGTTAAATCTATAAGACTGACTATACTCAACTATGATTTTGTATTTAGAATGTATTTGATTATTTATTTACGCTTATTTTCGATTTAAAAAGAACGTTTTGTAATCATTATTTCTTCGTACAGGCATGAACATTGGATAAAAGGGTAGACATAGCGCTTCTTGGTCCTCTCATTGGTCCCTGACTTTTGGGACATATGGAGGCGTCCAAGTTTAAAAAAAAAAACAAACATTTTTTTTTATCCAACTTTTTAAGTCGACCACACGGAGTTGGAAAATGACGACATTCCGAGCTCCTACTTCCCACTTCCAAGGTAAATCCGATGCAGCATTTCTAGCTGGGAAATACCACATAGAATGAGATTTATAAGCTAATAATAATATCAATAATTATAGCTAATACGGCTACAATAATAGATTGTAGAGTGTTAAAGTCAAAAATAACCTCATGATAAGATAATAAGATAGCTCAAAGTAACCAGATACTTAACTAGAAATTGTGAATTTTTAAATAAATAAATAAATAAATAAATAAATCGGAAGTAATATCTTGAAATAATGAGGATATATAAACGATGTAGTGCTTCAACTCCCCCCCCCCCCAGAAGTTGTGGTACAGGACTTTTGTAAAAATTTGTGTCACTCGTTCTTTCGAGACGTTCTAATGTTTGTACTGAGCTGGATGAAAGTGCGATACGCAAAAAAAAAAGAAAAAGAAAAGAAAACCCAACAACAAAAAGCCCATGTCATTGTCTATGTGTTAGTGCCTGAGAGGAGCTGATGAATGGGGTCTTTCTTCCCATCGCCCTTCAGCCAGGGGTGCGAATGCCACACATTCTTTACTGCCCCGTACATGCTCCAGGGGGCGTCCGCTATTACACAACAACTTCAACCAGGCCAATTCAGTCAGCACTTTCCTTTCCGTTCCTTTCCTAACCCTAGGGCTCGTTTTCTGCAGAGTTTACATCCTACAGCACCTGATCTTCAGAGACGTTCGATTTTTACCAGGAGGAAAAACCGGCCTTATTTCTTCTATTTATGCAACAAGATCAAGATCTGTTTTCCAAGAGAGACCTGTTACAGATATAAAACCGACAAACATGGACACACTCGACACAGACAAACAGGTAAAGGATCAAATACAAAAAAACAAAACAACAACACGTACAAAACAGGATTAAGAAATAATTAAAAAAAAAAACATTTCGATTTAAAAAGTTGAAGTAAATCCTGTACAAACATCATTACAAAGATAATGGATTTTAAATGATTCATTCAACACAACTTAGGAACTAAATGTTCTCCTCGAAGCAGAACACTGGATGTCAGTGTATGTGAAGACACCGTAGCATTTTCAGTAGTCAGTAGTAAGAGTTTGGATATTTAACTAATCCTACATATAAAGTAAGGTATAATACACTATTTCTGAAGAGTGGTATGCCATCGCTTCAATATCTAATCTGATGACAATCAACACACTTTTAATGTCACTTCTGCATCAGTGAACTGTTTGCAGTCTATACAGTGATCCTCGCTCAGACGTTGTGAATGGTAAATATATACCTAACGTGCTTGAGTGTAATATTACTGTATGTGAAGATCAAAGATGAATCATGTTTTAAGTAAGAAATAAAACACAACAGGGTTGGGATAGGTCCCGAAGTATTTTATTCCTCTTACACCACAGCAGTTGAGCAACAATTATTTAAATTGTTCATTTATGAACAATGATGACACGTCATATACTTCTTATCGCTTTATAGTCACATTTAACGTCATGGAACGTCCAGGAAACAAGTTAGTTCCTGTTCTCACTTACGTTTTTACGCAGATTTAAACAGTCGATCCCTCACCAGAGTCTCTTTTTTCCTCTCTTTTTTTGTTAGTAAAGAAATCGCAGCTCGTCACATTACCAAGAAACCACAAAGCTTAAACTCCTCTGTCCTGAACGTGCCGGAAAACGTAAGGCTTTACTTCGGACTGTTACAAAGCGCTGACACTGGAGACTCCTTCCGTAAATGTTAAAGGTTTTTCAGATATTCCCTTTCATGTAGTGTGTTATATGTGTAGCTGTTTGCGAATGTAAAAAACGTCTGCAAAGTTTCAACGATCAAAGCGCACGACAAACGGATTAATCGACTCCCAAAAGAAGGAATCGATTCTGAACAGCTGAAACGACTCGTTAGTGATTCCAGACTTTACTTCCTGTACTAACCTACGTAGGTTTGTAAGAAAAAAGCCCCGCCTCTGGTCTTCATCGGCTGCTCGCTGACAGCGCTAGACCATTCACGACAGACTGGGACGTCTGACCGATCAGAGCAGAGTATGCTCTCTGAAAGGAGGAGTTTAGAACGAATATTTTAAAACGAATCATTTAATGAGTCGTTTGTGACACCGGGGGGAAAAAAAGGTAACGCTGCAGTTTAAATGATGAGCACATTAAATGAGCATGTTTTTTGACCTCGGATGCGTGTGAATCTATTGTATGAGAGCTTTAAAACAAAATTAGCCACGTTTCAAAACCATGATAGGTGCGCTTTAAATAAACGTCTCGTTATGGAAAACTTTTATGTGGAGAGTTTGCTGTTCAATTCCCTGTGAAGGAGCTGTTACTATAGAAACGATAACGTATTAGAACCAGCGCATTAATATAAACCTATGATTTGCAGCGAATCCAGTTTTTACTGTAAGGTGAAATGATTTTACTCACTAGACAATAAAAAATACTAAATACTGTGTTTTTAAGATAAAATGATAAAGAGCATACCGTATAGTACAGCAACGACCCAGTCATTTAGATCTTTGTGGACTGATTTTTTTCTTAATATTATGACTGAAAATGGCGTTATAATATTTTTTACATATCATCTGCTAGAACATGACCTTGAATTATAATAATATTTGCTTTATAAAAACTAGGCATGGTGTGACAGGTGCAGAATGCCACTGGTGACATTTGACTCCACAGCCAAATGAAAGCACTGTTATACATAAATACAGATATATTTAAGTGTTGGCTTCCTGTAATTTGTTTTTTTGTTCATCCTTCTACAGCGACAAACCCCCAGAAATGCAGCGAGAGAAACTGTGCTGTTGCTAGAGCAACGCTTTCCAGGACTTTCTATCATTCCCACTGCTACAGTGGCCATTTTATTTAGGGATACATACCTTATATCTATGTTTATTAGCCATAATGTCAGGATACAGTATATGGAATTAGCAGCTAGCCCATACACAGGTTGCTATCCTGATCATTAATGTTATAATATTATAATCTTACATAATATTCTTGCTGATTTAAAAAAGAAATAAACAAATAAATAAAGAAATCCATTTCAACTAGCTGTTAAATAGCTTTTATGGTTTGTTTAACTTTTACTGGCACATTACATTTAACGCCACTATAAAAATTCATATGAACTTTGCAGACTATTGTTGCTACAATTGTCAATTTCCATTGATGGATAGTGTAAACATGCCACTGTTGGGTCCATCCATCCATCTTCTATACCGCTTTATCCTTTTCAGGGTCACGGGGAACCTGGAGCCTATCCCAGGGAGCATGGGGCACAGGGCGGGGTACACCCTGGACAGGGTGCCGATCCATCACAGTCACTCATACACACTCACACACCCATTCATACACAACGGACACTTTGGACACGCCAATCAGCCTACCATCTTTGGACTGGGGGAGGAAACCAGAGTACCCGGAGGAAACCCCCGCAGCACGGGGAGAACATGCAAACTTCGCACACACAGAGCAGCGGTGGGAATCGAACCCCCGACCCTGGCGGCGTGAGGCGAACGTGCTAACCACTCAGTCACTGTGTGCGCCACTGTTGGGTTACAGGCAGTAATTTTAGGTCTACAATGTAAACCTAAACACTTCATTCACACTAGCGAGACAAGATGCAACAATGATCTCTGCTACTTCTTCCCAAGCTTTGTTTTTATTCCTAATAAGATGTTAATATATGACAAAACCATGGTTTTCCTTCCGTTCTGTGCATCAAACAGTACATGGAAACTAATTGCAGGTAGGAACTAAAGTTGTGACTGGGGAACCGAAGAAACGTCGAACAAAACACGCCATATGATTGGTCCGAAGAATCAGTCGAGTTTATATATGGTATAGTTTTGTGGGGGTGTAGTAACCACAACTGTGCTTGCGAGTACTGTCCAGCGTGTGTTTTTTTTAGTTCCTATGAGAAACTGTAGTAGCTATATATATCTTCTAAAGCTACTTCTTCTAAAACTACTTAAAAATGTCTGCTATATCCGTCCAAACTTCATTTTTCTTCATAATGTCTTTACATACAAGCGATTAGAGGATATACAGTATATGACAGGATAAGATGAAACCAGTGTTTATGTTATTCTTATTTTGTGTGTTAAACAGGGATTGGGAAATATCGCTTGTCACACTGTCACTGTTCTCTTTCCACCGTCATTGAAGTCTCAGTTCTGTTCAAGGCAATTTTGCAACTTGTAATTCATCACCTCCGACCAGTCAAACGCCCCATCAACTTGAAAGATCAACTCATCAACTCGGGACGGTCTTTCCAATGACCAATTCCTTCCTCATTCACGGAGCGACGTCGAACCAACATGGCTGCTCACACTGTGAACAGTGTAAAGTCCCCTTTCTCTACCTTTAAATGGCTGTAGACCAATCCATATTCAGACACTTGGTTAAGTCTATAACACTGACCACACTAATCACTGTTTTGAGAAGGTAAATGAAAAAAAAGTGGAAAAACGAACGTTCTAGCGTGAATGCACGCAGCGTGTGAACTGCTGCTGTAATCATAAAGACCGTCCCGTGCTCATCCCAGGACTCGTCCCGGATTCGCAATCACCTGGAAGGCCTTGTGTTTAACTTTAGAGCGTACTGTAGATCTGTAGAAGAGTAGCGATTTATAATCGTCCGAAGAGGACAAGCTCCCTTGTGAGTCTGGTTCCGCTCACTATATCGCCTCAGGGACTGTTTGTTTGTTTGTTTGTTTGTTTAATAGGGATTTGCTGTGGGATTGCCGTAAAGCTGCTTTGTGACGACGTGCGTTGTTAAGTAGCACTGAACTGAATGGAAATGAAACCCATGTAGTGGATGGGATTGATGTACCGTACATGACAGGACTAGGTTTTTAACGCTAACTGGGGCGTTCTTTGGCTCTCGTGAAATATCGCGTTAGTTCGAAAGCAAAGCGACGGTTGAGTTTTTGGCGAGATTTCAGCAGCTGCAGCGCGAGGCGGAGGCGGAGCTGGAACTTTGTATGAACTTCTGAGTTGAAGTTGCGCGAGCGAGAGAGAGAGGGAGAAAGAGAGGCACAGTCTGAAGAGAGAGGAGCTGCAGCGCGGCTGATGGACTACACCACACTTCATTTAACAGTTGTTTTTGCCTAAAACTATAGACGCAGCCCGACGGTGGGTGACTCGGAGACTGTCTCGCGCTTCGTCCACAGTTTTTTAAATTTTATTTACCCGCTGCTGTTGGAGTTTTTTTTTTTAATCTGAGGGAAGAAACGCCGACGAGGCTGGAGAAAGACAGAGGAGAGTAAAAAGAGAGAGAGAGAGAGAAGGTGAGTTCAGTCTGCAAACACGGCTTTGATTTAACCGTCGCGTGCATTATTTACCTCACCCCCCCCCCAGCTCCTTCTTTTTAAAAAATAAAAACAACCGAGCGCGTGCGACCCCCGAGAAGGATTATGAACATTATCTCCAGCGTTTAGCGAGAGATAAAAGTTAAACCTTCGTTTTTTCGGTTGAAATGTGGCGATATTAAATGCGCGCTCGCCTTAACGACGCAATTACAGCGTGTATATTGTCAGATTTTGTCGCGCACGCGGAGAAGCGCAAGGAAGACGTTAGAAATTTCGGTCTCGCGCAGCTTCTGTGCGACGCCGAGCTACCGAGTCGTGTTAACGTTAGCGCGGATCATTTTAATATTCCGTTAACGCAAAAAGCGTGATATCCGGGCCACAAATCACACGTAACTTACATAAACAGCTAACTACCTTCGTCAGGGTGACATTTTAACGTTCTCATAACTACTGTTAAAAAAAACAAACAAACAGGAGACTTAGTAATGATGGGTAACAGTCCTGCGCATGCGCAGTTGTCTAACATGATCCTCCCCAGCTATGGGTTTCCTCAGGGTTCTCTGGTTTTCTCCATACATGTGGTGTCTCTAACTTACCCCTAGGTGTGAAGAGAAATGTACAAAGTGGCTGCTGAATATAAATCCGTGTTCACGCTCACATTTTTTTTTGTGTGTGTGTTGTGTGACTAAAACACGTTTGATGACGCGGACGAGAGAGAACGCAGGAAGCTGGTTCGCACGTTAAGGCCCCGCGGTCACACTTGCCGTGTTTTTGTCGGGAACAAAAACGCGGCTGCCCAGAGCGAGGAATTATTTCTGCGTGATTTAACAAAGAGAAATAACATGGATCATAAAAACGACGTGTTACGGTGGCCATGTTGGAATTACGTTACAACCGTTTTCACAACGCAAAAGCCACACCTCAAATATAATCAAGTAGGGAAAAGGATGTAAAGGGAATTGTGCACGTGTGCGCACCGCCTTGTTGGTGTGACGTCAGGTTTGTTTATGTCTTGGAACTCCGACCGCTACTGTTGCACTTTTCCGTGTCGGAGGTCTTTCTTTTTTCTTTTTTTTTTATAACGATATATCGCAGTAACGGAGCAACTGGACTTCGCAACGTGAACGGATTTGGTAATCCGGGTGCTAGTCTTGGCTTTTCATCGCTAACTGAGAATGTTTTAAGTAGTAAGTGTGTCGGATCAGGAGTCCTATTCCACAAGAGCTTACGTAATTCACTCTTAGAAGTTTTGACCTTGGAAAGTCAGGAAGGCGTGTGTCCTCAACCCCGAGTTCAGGAAGTGTCGCCATTCCAACATGTCCGCCCACATTGCGAACAGTAACTAAGATATTACATCTACTGTAAATGAGGTTATAGTGGTGTTTCGTTTGTTTGGACAAAATCTTTAAATACTGACTTTATATTTTGAGAGAAGAAACACTTCCTAAGCTCCTGATGAGTGATCGGTGACGTCCACACGCGCTCCGCTCTAAAACGATGGAGTTGCGAGCTCGGGCGTCTGAGTCGAACTGGAAGGCAGCGTTTTTTATTTTTTTAGCAGGTGGTGGATTGTCGCTTGGTGCGTCTCCGAGTGTGGTGTCGATGCGTTGGTTTGTTCTGATCTCTCCTCTCTGGCTGCGTTCGTTGTGTGGGCGGAGGTACGCTTTAAAGAAGAGCTTCGAGTCCCTGACTCGAGCGCTGGCTTCTGCTGCTTCCTCATCAGCGTTGGCATTAATATCAGCAATGTGGTTCCTATTAATTTGTCGCAGTCAGTAGCATCATGTTTATTTCCTCTCCATACAACCGACTCAATCAGTCCTGTTTGCAGTTCCTAATTATTTTAATGACGGTCATGAATATAACCAGTTGATTGAGCCGTTGTCATGACTGCTGTGTATCGGTTCTTGCTGCTTTTATTTATCTGTTTATTTATTTATTTATTTATTTATTTATTTATTTTTAACATATATGAGCAGCGTTTTTGTGTCTGAACTAATGTGACTAGCTGAGCAGCGTCCGTTCTATCGTATGTGGGAGGTACGTTCTGGTTCTCACACAATTTGAACCGACAATCACGAGGACAGAAGCTTAATCTCGGCGCTCCTACTGTTACGGAGAGGAGACTGAGGTTTTCTTTTGCATGCGTGGACACGGAAAAACATTCACGCGCGTCCATCCACCTGAGACGTTGACGCTTAAGGGTCTCGCTCGAGGAAGCAAACGTTGGCAGCTTGGCGGTGACGGGATTCGAACTCACGACCTGAACCGCCGAGCTACCGTTTCCCATTTCTGAAGATTATTCCAGAAGAATACAGACTGGAGTAATCTTTTCAGATGTTTACTTGAGCAACGCAGATCACACGAGGTCTTAAAGTATACAGCGGCGGTACTCGTCTGGTCGTGTACTCGGTCAAACGTAAAACGTCCGTAGACAAAACGCTAACGTGGAGACGTGTTTCTGCAAGCTAGCGCTCTCCTCTACAAGCGTTTTTCTAATATCGGTTATGTAAGCACTCCAAAGATGCGGATACAGTGCCACATTTTTCTGTATTAAGCTGCCGATTGAGAGAGCGCGTGGGCGGAGGCGCACATGTTCTGCAACATGGAGAGAGGGGGAGAGAGCGCGAGAGCCTGGGCGGATGATTGGCAGCACAGGGATTCTCAAACGCCTTTCAGAACCCGAGCGACTGCACGCTCTAATGTTGATGGATTAAGCGGAAGCATCGCATAACCAGTGTTTAAATCAAACGTCACCTGTGGCATTTACAAAAGCTCTCCACAGCTCAGGAGAACACGGACACCATCAATCACGAGGTCGGCCGAACGGGTCGTCTCGACAGAGTTTACTCCGGCTCAGTGTCGGTTAGTGTCGACACCATTCGTCGATTAAAAAAACATCATCATAACGGAAATTTTCGAGATTCGCATCGTAGATTAAAAACGATAAAGATTTCTTCCCTGCATCTGTCAGCTTCCGGTTAACGTGGCCGATGTGACGCGAATATCACTTCACGGTCCTGTCTTCCGTACACCATACGCATACATCTATCTATCTATGTATCTACCTAATCAACTCTACAAGTATTGGCACCCAATCTATTTTCCACCAGTGTAGACACTGCCAGTTGTGGCCCAGTCGCTAGTGTGCGGTATATCAGTGAAGACGAACATGTTTTCTCTGAAACACGTGCCTCTCTGCTGTGTATGAGCAATGTACCGTCACAGAGCAGCTGAATGAGGCCCCTCTAGCCGTCCTCGCTCATATACACTCGGAGAATGGAAGAACAGGCGGTGATTCGCTCATCGGTGAAGACGTTGGGTTACTGATCGGAAGCTTGAGAGTTCAAATTAGGGCTGCGACTAACAATTATTTTCATAATCGATTATTTGGCTGATTATTTTTTCGATGAATCGGATGGGGGCGGGGCAAACGTTCAGTACCCTTTTTATTGTTTATTTAAAATAAAATCCACAAACCGAGTGTTACAAATATAAACCTCAGACTAAAACTTAAAACTTTACTGTTTGTCCAAAATAGAAAAGAACCCAACACACACACCCCAGAATATATATTATTCATTTAGGACTGTAGTTTAATTCAGTGCTTTTTGTGCATCCATAAAAATAATGCATAAATACTTATATACAATATAAGCTTAAATAAATAAATTATAATAAAAAAATATTTTATATATATGTGTGTGCGTGTGTGTGTGCATATATAATATATTTATTTATTTATTTATATATAAATAAATAAAATGTGTATATATTTATTTACTTATTTATTTAAATAAATAAAAATAATTTTATATATATATATATATATATATATATATATATATATATATATATATATATATATATATAAAATCATAAGTATTTATGCATTATTTTTATGGATGCAGAAAAAACCCTGAATTAAACTACAGTCCTAAATGAATAATAAAATCTCACGGTCACTGATTTCTGTTCCTCGCTGTCTCTAGACATATTATTTTACTTGTTTACTTTTGATCATAATGTTTTAATTAGACATTACAGATCTTACTCGCGCTCCTATCGCACGTCTACACCGCGCGCGATCGGCAACGCGGCCTCGTCACTAACACATCACTTCCGTTATAATAACCGACAGAAGTTACACTGCAAGCGCTCAGATACAGCATATAATCACAATAAGCTTAAACTAAACCTTTTAATCAGCTTGCGCCAGTTTCCCCGCCCCTTACACACAGTGGAGCATTCTGGATATAAACACGTTTGTGCTCGTGCAGCACTGTTTGATCTCCGCGGTGTTTAATATAAAATGCTCCCTTGCTTTAGAGGACTTTCTTCCTCATGTTGGGAATAAAAGGTAACATTCACATAAACAGTAAACTGGAAGCGGCTTATACTTCCGGTTAGTAAAAACCCGCTAGTGTTCTATTTGAGATGATATTACCTTTCTAAAATCCACACACTAGACGGTAGAGTACGCAGTGCATAGTGTAAGTGTGGACTACCTCATTTGGTACACAACTTTAGTGTTTACTCTCCGAAGCGTGTTTTCAGAACAGAAGTAACGTAGTGAGTAAACGTACCCCGTGCCGCGCGCAGACCAACTAATCCATAATGAAGGTTTATTTTGTCGTTTAGCTTGCGAAACGACACAACGGGCAGATTGGGACTTTTTTTTCCAAAGTCAAGCGTAACGATCAGACACAGATCAGACAGAACGATATGTGAACTATGAAGGTTAGTCTCTGTAGTTCTGTCATTTCTTTGAAACTCCATCAGACAAAAACAAAATAAACAAACCGGTAAGCTGAGATCAAAACCAGAAACGTTAGTAACCGACTTGGAAAACAAGGAAGCAGGAAACTGGGGACATAACGAGGTAACGTGGCTAGGAAATGAGGTTCAACACGTGCCAGGACTTTGTGAATAAGCACAACACAGGAACACAAGGTTTGGGCGTGTCTGGGTTAGAGGCAGGACATCATAGGCAGGCTAAGATATCACATCGCAACTCTTCTTCACCACGTGTTTCACTCGAAGGGCCACGACGGGGTCAGATATTTTTGTTCAATTAACAAACGTATCAAATAAAGAGGGAAGCTGAAACAGTTGGGAGAAAAATCAGTTGCGTTTTATAGCGAATAACAAGGAAGTAATGAAGTGACTGACACCTGAGGATACCGACGATAATTAGAAAGGTATCTCATGATGATACGATATCAATATCACAAAAAAAAACAAAAAAGTATCTCAGAACCAGTAGATTATGTAGAAATCTTATTAAAACGTCCAGATTTTAAGATTCCTATTATTATATTTTGTCTGGAAAAATCGTTTCAGCACTAACAGCAGTTCCGAATCCTTTTGTGAAAGGTGAATCACTTTCTGGTGTGTGGAATCGACTCCGAAGCTTCAGAGTTGACTCTTTAGTTTTTAATGCTTGGAATCAAGGAATCAGGGAATCGACTCTTTTTGGGATCGATTCCCAGCGCGTTTAATATGAACCGAAAGCAGGATGATCGAATGACTTCACACGCGATTTAGTGTCGACAAAACAGTTTCGTTACTTTTTCAAGCTAATTGATTCAAAAAGCTTCGTAATATGGACCAACGATTTGATGATGAAATTTGTTGCATATTTTATTATGGAATTTGATTGTTGATTAGTGGTTGCAGCCATAATTTCATCCCTTAAGCCCATAAATCTCTTTCACAAGCTCAACCCGTCCCGCCGTGACATGCGGAATGAGAATTTGTACACGAGCAGGATTTTTCCACTGTTCTCCATTCATCTGGAGGGATGCTGGCGCTGATGCCGATCTAATGAATGATGGTGCATATCGAAGCCTATGATGTTTTTTTTTTCTCCTCACAAAGAGGAGAAATGGTGAGCAGCTTTCTGAAGAGGAGAGAGAGAGGGTGTTAACATGGCTCCCGAAGGCTGAAATTAGTAACGAATGCACCCGTCTAACACCCGGGCTCCGTAATTACAGTCCTGTCTCCGGCACCGCTGTGGGCACCATCTTATTGCGAGCTGCTGCCTTGGATACACACACCCATTAGTCAAGACGTCCATCATTCCGACGTTCACGAGGACGAGAGCACACTTGAGCGATGATTCTAGCAATATTCACGCTCCATACGCTGGATTTGTGTTTAATACGATAGTGCTGATGTAAATATGTACGGAATATTGCCATACACACACCACACACAGTGAAATTTTGGATTACGATGCGTGTCAGACTAAATCTAAACCTCCTGAATCTTCCAAGGTTCCCATTTTTCATATATAATAAGTACTCTTGTGTTCCATTGTCTTCCAAGAACTGATTTCCTGTTATTAAAAAACAAAAAAACTTTGGTTCCCAACACCGCACCATACACGTGGGTGCTGCATCAAGAAACGCCAGCATCTACCCCGTTATTCAAGTCGTTTCAGTTCCCTGAGCCACGTTTGACCAAAGCTGCGTCCGGTACGTGCCGCGTTTGATTCAGTACCTACTGCCTGGCCGTCGATCCGATACGTACCGCGTTTGATTCAGTACCTACTGCCTGGCCGTCGATCCGGTGCGTACCGCGTTTGATTCAGTACCTACTGCCTGGCCGTCGATCCGGTGCGTACCGCGTTTGACTCAGTACCTACTGCCTGGCCGTCGATCCGGTGCGTACCGCGTTTGATTCAGTACCTACTGCCTGGCCGTCGATCCGATACGTACCGCGTTTGATCCAGTACCTACTGCCTGGCCGTCGATCCGATACGTACCGCGTTTGATTCAGTACCTACTGCCTGGCCGTCGATCCGGTGCGTACCGCGTTTGATCCAGTACCTACTGCCTGGCCGTCGATCCGATACGTACCGCGTTTGATTCAGTACCTACTGCCTGGTCGTCGATCCGATACGTACCGTGTTTGATTCAGTACCTACTGCCTGGCCGTCGATCCGGTGCGTACCGCGTTTGATCCAGTACCTACTGCCTGGCCGTCGATCCGATACGTACCGCGTTTGATTCAGTACCTACTGCTCAGAGTGTGTTAAGACCTTTATAGTGAAACAGTCTAAGTTGCATCAGTTTAAAAGTTAGCATCCCCCCTTTTTGAAGGATATAAATTCCCTCTTTACCTTACTAACCGCCTCTGGGCTCTGACTTTGTTTTCAAACTGGTTTTCAGTGTTGACTTTTTGCACTGTTTTGAATTGTCTTATCATTCTTAACATCTTAACGGATAAATGATAAACAAATAGTGGTGTGTTTTCAGTATTTCAGTTCAGAGGGAAAACTATTCACTTCATCTGCACATTAAATCTTAAAAACCACCTGCAGTGTGTTTCAAAGCGGTTTCGAGGACTCCTCGTTAATCATTCTCGTAACTTCGTTTATTTCCTCTTGGCTTCACTGTCGTCCCTGAACAATACGCTTTAAGATGAATAACTGACTAAGAGCCTGAGATTTTAAAGGCTTAAACGCCACTAGACGGTTTACATGGCCGATTTTTTTTGTTATAAGATTTTACTTCTCTCACCGGCCCTGGAGTTAGTAACGCAAAGCTAATTTCTTTCACTAAAAGTGCGGAAATGTGTCGTAATAAGCGTCAGAAGCCATCCATCATTAGCAGCGGCGTCTCCCTGTTCCCCAGGACGAGTTTATTCAGGCTGACACGCTGTCTAGAAGAGATGCGCTTTAATGAGGCTCTCTGCCCACTCACCTGATGAAATCACTGAGGATGCACCACAATTACACTCACAACATTGTAGACCGAAAACAAAAACCTACACCAACGTGTGCGAATACTGAAGAACTGATGAGTTTGCATGTTTCACCATTAAAGTATAGCATGGATTTAACAGTCGGTTATATCTGCAGTGGGAATTGGAAAGCCATGATTAAAGTGTGATGAGTAAGACGTGACGTGAGTCACGTGTGAATACTCGGCGTACGGTCGCGTTCCCTGCATGCTCCACTTCACTCATACCACTAATGATGAACCGTGAATGACACCACAGCAATAAAGCTCGTATATCACATCAAGAGTAGCAGAATGTTCTTTAACGGCCGCTACACCCCAAACCGCGCTCGTGCGTTTAAAGTGTGTATGCACGACACATGTAACGGTAACACTTACTGCCGTCTGCAGTGGTGGTTGAGGCGGCCCGTCTGCGGTGGCATTTGTGGTGGCGTCGCATCTGCTGTGGCATTTGTGGTGGCGTTTATGGCAGCGGCGCGTTTGTGGTGGCGGCCCGTCTGCGGTGGCGGTTTGTGGCGGCCCGTCTGCGGTGGCGGTTTGTGGCGGCCCGTCTGCGGTGGCGGTTGTGGCGGCGACGTGTCTGCGGTGGTGGTTACAGTAACATGTACATGAACAGTTACAGAAAGTGACCATAACATTCACCGTAACATTAACTGTAATGTTCCATTTACCTTCATGATTTTATGGAAATATTCACCATAACATTTACCGTAACAGTTATCGCAACATTCGCCACGTGTGTTAACGTGTTCGTTTATTTTTAAATTTTTGAGTTGATGTGAGGAAACTCTACATTTACACAGCGGTGTAAATCATTTATTAGGTCATTTCAGGGTTTTCGATCTCGGGCGAGTCAGTGCCCGTGATCGCCTCAGATTCCTGAGCTTGGCTGACGGGTGAGAAGCCTGACGTGGTCTTCCTCAAGGCCCGACGCGTTGTGTGTTCTGAGATGCTTTTCCGCTCACCGCAGTTGTACAGAGTGGTTAGTGGAGTTACTATAGACTTCCTGTCAGCTCAGAGCAGTCTGGTCTTCTCCTCTCATCTCCCTCATCTCTCTCTCTCTCTCTCTCATCTCTCTCTCTCTCATCTCTCTCTCTCTCTCTCTCTCTCTCTCTCATCTCTCTCTCTCTCATCTCTCTCTTTCTCTCTCTCTCATCTCTCCCTCATCTCTCTCTTTCTCTCTCTCATCTCTCTCTTTCTCTCTCTCTCATCTCTCTCATCTCTCTCTCTCTCTCATCTCTCTCATTAACAAGGCGTTTCAGTCCTCCACACACAGGGTGTGTTTTGTTTTTCGCACCATTCTGTGTGTGTGTGTGTGTGTGTGTGTGTGTGTGTGTGTGTGTGTGAATCCCAGGAGATCATCGAGCGGTTTCTGAAATCCTCAAATCCACGCCACAGAAAGTCACAGAGATCAGACTTTTTCTTCCTTCTGATGTTTGATGGGAACATTAACTGAAGCTCTTGACCTGTATCTGTGTGGTTTTATTTCTTTATGTATGTATTTATTTATTTATTTTTAATGGATTGCGCTGATCTCGATAACCGCCTGTGTGTACGGGCGTTCTTAATAAAGTGGACGGTGAGTGTATAGTTAGTACCGATTGCAGACCTGTCCCCTGCACCCGATGCGCAGTTGCGGCGCGGGTCCTCGGGCGTGGTGATCCTGTGATTCGGGCAGGGGTTCGAGGAGTTTCCTCCAGCCAGCCATGACTAAGACTGTTTATTCCACTCAGTCTGTTTGTGTTTGAACATCCTCGCCATTAAACCCTGTTTTTAAGGAATTAAAATGACTCTGAGCGACTCTTTCTTCAGGTTTATACTTATAGACGTGAGGTGTGTCGGGTCACGTGACCCGTCAGGACTCGTGAGCGATCGATTAATCTGCCGCACTCGTGGGAATGATCCTCTCCTCTCATGTCCTCACTGTAGTGGGGTTTCTTCCTCCTGGGTTTGGGATAGAGATGCATCGACGCTCGCTTTGAGTGATGGAATAACTCCTGTTGTTTAGTGTGTGTGTGTGTGTGTGTGTGTGTGTGTGTGTGTGTGTGTATGAGAGAGAGAGAGAGAGAGAAATCCATACAGCGGATTAGAGTATGATCCCAGCACTGAAGGTGGCGTCTAACTGGATTACAAACAATTGTGAAAGTATGAGTTGTTACCGAATGTGTTTTCATCCATCATTGTGTGTGTTGTTTTTTTTTTTTTGGAAGGTGTGTGTGTGTGTGTATATATATGTATGTATGCTGACATCAGCACAAGTCCAACCCTCTACAAAGCTTTCCCTCTTTCCTTTCCATAAAATATATTGCAGCCAGGTTTCTTTCTTTTAGTGTGTGTTAGCGGCGACTAACAATTATTTTCATAATCGATTATTTGGCTGATTATTTTTTCGATGAATCGTATGGGGGCGGGGCAAACGTTCAGTACCCTTTTTATTGTTTATTTAAAATAAAATCCACAAACTGAGTGTTACAAATATAAACCTCCGACTAAAACTTTACACAACTGTTTGTCCAATACAGAAAAGAACCCAATACACACACATGCGCACACCAGAATATATTATTTATTTAGGACTGTAGTTTAATTCAGTGCCTTTTGTGCATCCATAAAAATAATGCATAAATACTATAAAATAAACTTTATATATATTATTTTATAGTATTTATGCATTATTTTTACGGATGCAGAAAAAACCCTGAATTAAACTACAGTCCTAAATGAATAATAATAAAAACTCACGGTCACTGATTTCTGTTCCTCGCTGTCTCTAGACATATTATTTTACTTGTTTACTTTTGATCATAATGTTTTAATTGGACATTACAGATCTTACTCGCGCTCCTATCGCACGTCTACACCGCGCGCGATCGGCAACGCGGCCTCGTCACTAACACATCACTTCCGTTATAATAACCGACAGAAGTTACACTGCAAGCGCTCAGATACAGCATATAATCACAATAAGCTTAAACTAAACCTTTTAATCAGCTTGCGCCAGTTTCCCCGCCCCTTACACACAGTGGAGCATTCTGGATATAAACACGTTTGTGCTCGTGCAGCACTGTTTGATCTCCGCGGTGTTTAATATAAAATGCTCCCTTGCTTTAGAGGACTTTCTTCCTCGGTCACGTGACGATTTCTCCTCCGTCCGATGGAGACTGAGGTCGTGTTGTGAATAAAAGGTAACGCGGATAGAAAGTAAACTGAAGAAAGTCATTATCGGTGACTCTGGGTGTTTGCTCATGCTAGCGTGCGTATGACGTCATGCGCCGTCGTGGCTTATACTTCCGGTTAGTAAAAACCCGCTAGTGTATTTGAGATGATATTACCTTTCTAAAATCCACACACTAGACGATGGAGTACGCAGTGCATAGTGTAAGTGTGAAGTACCTCATTTGGGACACAACTTTAGTGTTTACTCTCCGAAGCGTGTTTTCGGAACAGAAGTAATGTAGTGAGTAAACGTACCCCGTGCCGCGCGCAGACCAGCTAATCCATTATGACATTCATCACAACGATTTTCATCATCGAGTATTATCCGTTTTATCGATTAGTTGTTGCAGCTCATGTGTGTGTGTGTGTGTGTGTGTGTGTGTGTGTGTGTGTGTGTGTGTGTGTGTGTGCTGTCATGGAAGTGTTTTTTCTTCACCGATCGCTCCGTAGTGAAGGCAACATGTAACAAAAAACAAACACTCGTTTTCTGAGGGGAAAATGGTTAGTTGAGAGAATGGGGTCTGTGTGTGTGTGAGAGTGAGTGTGTAAGTGCAGCGTGAACATCAGCTGGTTGATGTAGTGTGTGACGCTGACCGTGTCGGATGTAGTAAACTCCAGCTTGCTGCTGACCGTATGATTTTGAGGAGGTGTTTGATGATGTCATCATATTGCATCGTGATACTTTAAGACGTTACACGATATGGATCACGACGTACTCTAGGTTTGATTGATATATATATATATATATATATAAAATTTACGTTTAATTGAAAAGAATATAAAATAAATAAAGATAGAATTTTGAAAGGTAGATGGCAGGTTTGTTTGATGCCTACAGAGCGTTGCAGTGTAAATTCGGGGGAGGGGAAAATAAAAGGTGTAAAAGTTTGAAAGAGTCCGATCAGCTGCTTCCACGCAGTCCTTCCAGGGTTTCGCCATTTTGCGATCGCAGAAACGAACGCCAAATCAAGCGAGCTCCGCGATATCCGGAGGGCCGTGCCGTCTTTCATTCACGTGCGTCGTCCACGAGGAGTAAAGGCTAAAATATCTCGTTTACCAACAAACATCGCTAATTATTAGTTCGTAATTATTACAGAAAAAATACATGAAAAATAGATCGCACGATACCAACGATATCTCAAACAGGATTTATCACGATATCGGTGTTATACGGTCAGATCGCCCGGCACCAGTGTTTCTGTTCCACTGGAGCTGTTTATATTTAAATAATAAAAATACGTAGCTGAATAATTGTAATTTAATTGATAAAATCTGACCGCAAATCGGTTGTGTGTGTGTGTGTGTGTGTGTGTGTGTGTGTGGAGACAAAACACGGCCGTTCCCTTTCGGTATAGTTTTAGGCTCGGCCTCAGGGTTGGATTTAAGCAGAGCTGATAAGTCTCTCTCTCACACACACACACACACACACACACACACACACACACACACACACACAATAGACATGAGGTCATCGCTCTGAGCCCTGGTGAAGTCCAGCGAGCGCAGGAACGATCCGCACGTCGCACTGAGTCAGTGTAAATACTGACTAAGACAAACAGGTTAGTAATTGTTTGCATAGACAACACACACACACACACACACACACACACACGAGTTTCATTCATCTAATCACAGTGCAAGTTGTAACTAGTCTGTTTTTGCTCTGTAACCTCACACCTGATCACCGTCTCTTAGAGGAAAACAAGTTTAGTAATCAGGGACACGTTTCTCAGCGCTCTCGGTCACGGTCTGTCTCCGAGCGAGAGAAAAACGCGTGTTTGTACGGGGTTTTACGGTGAACATGCCAGGTGGCAGGTACGCCAGCTGCCACTCATCTGTTTTAGTTCAAATGTAGGCACTTGGTTTACACTGAGACGTTCTTTCTGATTACTGTGCTCAGATCGAAAGAGAGACCGTGTGTGTGTGTGTGTGTGTGTGCGAGAGAGAGAGAGAGCGAGCGCAGTTCTAGTGATTGACGGTGGTTGTGTCATTTCCTCACCTCAGGATGGTGATTGGGGTTGGTGTGGTGGCTCTACACCTCGTGTGTGTGGTTTAGTCTTTCTCCTGCATGTTTCTCAGAAACGGAGAATGGCTGCTTGATTTTCTTGGTTTGACACCGTGGCTACCGTGAGTCACAAACCACCCCCCCACCTCCTTTATTATTATTATTATTATTATTATTATTATTAGCAGCTCATACTTTGAGGAACGTTAGCCTTTTCCGCGTCTCTCCTCAGCACAGGTGATGTGCAGGTAATGTGTCGTAGGAGTCGGACGAGTGACCTGGCGTGGGTTTATATTCAGTGCTGCGAGTGGTTTATTAAATCCGTTATTAAAGAGATGACCCCCGTGGGGTTCCTCGAACCTCGTTTCTGTAGTTGGAACACAGGAAAGCCATAGAAAGGAAAGATTCTGCGCTCGCTGTAATAATCAGTCTCGACTTTTCTCTACTCTGGCGACGAGGCTGTAAACCGTTTCGATTCCTTCACGAAGGAACGTCGAGGTCGGTTAGCTTTAAATAGTGAGCCATCGACGATTCGTTTATGGAAGGAGTCTCCAGTGTCGGGACGGGGTAGATAGATGGGTAGATAGCTAGCTAAGCGCAGAGGTTAGTTTCTCCGTGTTAATCGTCATGGAAGTCCAGCAGTTTGATGACGGAGTTTTAACACGATATGATGGATGATGCGCTCCGATCAACAGCCGAGGAAAATCCCCGGAAGGGGGACATGAACAGTCAGGAGAAGAAAGGAAATGCATTCCGGCCACGGACAGGAGGAAGGATGTCTGTAGCAGGGTCGCTGTCTGACTGTCCTGGAACCGTAAATCATTTTTGTAAATGTCCGAGTACTAAAATGTTCTGCCGGGTTAGAAAAGTTTAAGAAGGGCTGGTTTTCTTCGCACTCAGGTGTGTACGTTGCTCAGCGTTCCCGTCACAGCTTATTCGCTTTTAGCGACGCCCACAAAACTCCATAAAAGGAGAGCCGAGAGTACGAAAGACCGGTCGAGGGTAAATGCTGAAAGATGGGAGTGGAAGATATTTTGACTCGCTTCTATGCCGGTAAAAATATTGAATAATATACGGTGTTAATGATAAGCGGGCGCTGCGTCCTCCATCGGCCGAGGCGCGCGTCCGGCGATGATCGATTCGTTTTATTCATCCTCATTTAAGCGTTTGTGTCGGCTGGCTTGCTTCAGTTTTTATGTTTCAGAACTAAAGATGATATAACAAACCAACTCTTTTTCACGGAAAGTTCTCGACGGGACTCGATCAGTCCCTGATCTAGTGAACGAGCAGGAGGACGTGTTTTTGATGGAGACTCCGAAGCTCTTCTAGAAGTCTCTGGATAAGAGCGTCTGCTAAACGTTTATAAACGCTCTGAGCGTAATAAACAATAAGCAGTCCAACCTCCGCAGTATATTCCAGGTATAAAAGTACAGTAATCCATGCAGGTTTTATGATTTGAAGTCGATCGAGTCACGGTTTACGGCAGTTCGTCTTCTTATGCGTAAATTTACACGCCTTCAGGAGCACGAGTAGGATTGGAATGCCCCCCAACCCCCCCCCCCCCGAGCTTAAAGTATTTTCCTGAATGTAAAAATACTCTTGTGTAAACGCTCCTGTGCAGCTGTGATTCTTCCTTGTCCCCGTGGTCGAGTGCTGTAGATTTAGGAAGGTTCGAGCCGAACCCCCAGCTCTTTAATTGTCGGAGTTTTGTACAGAAGTCTGTACTCAGGCGACGCTTCGACCCTTGCTTTAGACTCGGGCCGCGTGAGGATCAGAACGAGCTCGGCACGGGGTGTTCCGTTCAGACGCGGCCTCTGTGTGTTGGGGAAGGGGTGAAGAGGAAAGCTGCACATCTGGCAGGAGCGTTAGAGGCTCGTCTCCTCGGATTAATCGCGTAAAGAGCCGGCTTTTCTCACGCCCGTTAAACATCCACCTGTCTAGCTGGCTTTAATGGCTGAAAGTTTCTCTCTCTCACACACACACACTTTAAAATGTTTAAAAAACATTTCTTTTACATTCATAGACTGGGTTTTATTCTTTGTTTTGTTGTTTTTACTCAACTACACTTTTTTGCCCACATGTTGTGTGTTTGTATAGTTGCTTATAGATGGTGTTGATCGATTTTCTATAACAACATATATATATAAAATGCGTGTGTGTGTATATATGTATATGTAAAATCTATCTATCATCTAAATTAATGCCCACGTTGTAATACGTTACCGTTTCTATAGTAACGGCTCGTTTCCAGGGGGAGAATCTTTGGTGATTGTTGCTATGGTGATGTTTATGGTAATGTAAGTGTTCTTTAAGGAAGGAGCCTCCAGTGTCGAGAGCTGAAGCTGTGACTTTTCGCCACGTTCAGGACAGAGGGCTTTAGGCTTTGTGGTCTCTCTGTAACGCTGAGTGCTGTTCCGCTTCGCTGACTCCGCTTCATCACACCACGCTGTCGTTGATTATTTTCCTATAACAGCGTGACGCAGCGTTCTATTCCTCGTCTACACTTCACAACCTGCCTGTTCTTCTGAGCTTAAAGAAAGGAGAACGACGGGGTGTGTTATAATCTGGTGCGTTCTTCCCGCACCACACTGAGGCGTCGGTCTTTTCAGTGTGTGTGTGTGTGTGTGTGTGTGTGTGTGTTAATGTGAGAACACGGACATTAACAGCGTGTAATGGCTCTGAATGGACCGCCTCAGGGCGAAGGTTTGGGATGTGCGTGTCATCTTTGTGTTGGACGAAGGAGTCACGGCGGACTCTCCAGCGCCGCGCCGGACGTTTACGAGCTGTCGCTTGAGGTTTGGAAGTAATTTGCAGTCTTCATTAGTCAGGCCATGCCGCTCTTTCAGGGTTCCTCTGAGGCTCTTCGGTGAAGGAACATCCGGTTAGTCCATCATTTTGGAGGATTTAAAGGTCTGTGCGGAAAACGTGGAGTCTGCAGCTGAAATATCCTCAAAAATAACGTGTTTGGTAATATGTGGGGGTTAATTAGAATTTTATCACGTGCTTGTTTTTGTATCGTACGTGAACGTCGATAACCTGCCGTCTGACTTCAGAGCTGAGCAACACCACAACTTTTGTCTAATCCATCTTCACTTGTCATGTCCGTGAACACCTTCGCTCTTCTCTCACAACACGGACGGGGAGTTCAATTAAACGCTGCGCTGTTCCCGTGTATTTTTTTAATATAGATAATAATGAAATTATTAATTAATAATATGTAAAAATTTTTTTATATATATATAAAATATTTTGTATGATTTTCTTGGCCTCCTGTGTACTAATAAGTTCAGATATACCGAAATAAGACAGCGGTGTTTTTGTTAGATGTTCCTATTTTAATTTTATACAGAGAAAACAAATGCTGTCGTGCATTTTGCATCCAATCAAATCGGATGCTCGTATAGAACGAACGGACATGACCCGCCCCTGTTATCTATCGCTGTACACTCGGGGGGGGAAAAATGAGTACTAATCTTCTCGCTTATCGTTTGTACTGTAAAAAATAATAATAATTTTATCATCACTTGGATGTGTGGGAAATGTGTGTTTAAGATAAGAGTAAAAAGCTTGGAAGGTTCCCGTACCGTTAGCACCCTTTTATCCGTATAGAAGAGGCTAGCTAGCGTCGGCCGTGGGTCGGTCGCGTAGTTTGGATCCTGTGCGAGTTGAAAAGACGGTTGGAGTCCATGCTAGTCTGTAATTATTCAAATAAAAGATAGCACGGTACCAGCGATATCTCGGGAAAAAATCTATCGTGACATTTTATCACAATACGGGCGTGGCGTGGTCATATTGTCCGGCCCTAATCTCGAGCCCTCCCCTTCGACACACACCCTGTCTGACTTCCTGTATCGAAAGGAAGTGCAACAACATACAGAATCAAATCATTTCAATATTTACACTTAAAATTTTTTTTAAAGATGTCATCCAGATGTGGGGCGTGGCACGTCCATCAAACAGATAACAGTGTGAAGATCAGGAACATCACGGATCTGAGGATCCTCGTGAACGAAACAGAAACGCACACACTGCAGTTCGGCGCGAGGACAAAGTCCACAGTCTAACAGAGCTTCAGTTGTTTGTCTGCTTCTGACCGATATCGTTACACACCTTATCTAAAGTTCAGCTCTGACGCCGTTCTGCTCTCCTGCTTCTCCTCAGTTGCACTTTTCCCAGGATCGTAGTGTTGCCTTGGTGTTTATTTTGAAGCCGTAGTGGCAGGAAGTAACAACTGCAGGGTGTTTTTGTTTGCTAAAATTTCCCCTTAAGTATAAAACTGAAGGTGGTATGAGTGCGGGGGAAAAGTGAAGACGTGCAGATGTTTTGTTGTAGTACAATTCAATATTAAGCATAGCAACATTTACTCATTTCCAGGCTTTTACTACAACCTCTTTCAGTTATTTATTTATTTTGGGGGGGCGTGGAGGTTTGGGTTCTCCCTTCAGTCGCCTCTTCAGGAGGTGAAATGCTGCTCAATTGGGTTAAGGTCTGGTGATTGACTCGGCCAGTCTTAAACCTTCCACTTCTTTCAACACTTAATCTAACAGGACTCACCTGGGTACCACGAAACAGTCACGTGTTCCAATATTTTTTGGGTTCAAACAAAAGTTGTCTAACACATCTTGAGGTAAATGTACGGAAATTCTGATCCATCGTCCCATTCGTCTTTTGATCTCGAACCCAAATGTCTTCAGTGTATAGCAAGAGGAAAAGAATTTTCCTTGCCGTCCCGATACTTTTCGAAGGGGACCGTATACGTGTCGTCTCATGGGTACGAGGACTCCGAAAGCACCGCTACAACTGTTACGCGTGTTGGACAAAATGAGGTGATGCCTTTCGGGATTTTCTGAGAGTTCTTCATGTTGTGATCTCGCCCAACCCAAGCGCTAACGCAGAAATACGCCGTGTTCTCCTCCCCGGCGTTTTTTTCTGAACGGGTTCCGGACTTTCGTTTGAACTCCGCGCTCGTCGAATTCAGCGAAAGGTCCTCCGAACGCTTCCGATGAGAACGGCGACTTAAATAAACGACACCCGGAGCCAAAACCCATAAATCCTTTCATTCCTGAGCGCTGTCCAACAGCTAAAATAAACCCTGTATGGCTTCCACGTTTTCCCTGGTTTCCCCCAGAGAAGGTGCCGTTAAAGCAGTCCAAGGGTCGTCCGTGTGGGTTTTTCTCCACCCCCACCACCACCACCTCATCCTCCTCCTCCTCCTCCTCGACCTCCAGCCCCGCTCTGCTCCAGAGGAATGCAGGCACATCTTTCTCATGCTAATCCATCTCCCGAAGCTACGCTGCAGTCCCACGCTGGCCTCATCGTTCAGGAAAATCCTTAAACATGGTTAAATATTGACGCGCACCGCATGTCAGGGGCGTGTTTAATTATTCTACCGGAGTGTCGGGATTTCCCGTGACGCTCCACAGAAAGAGGCACGCTGTGTGTTGGGTTCACTTTAACCCTACGTTTAGATGTCGCTCGTCACTCGCGGTGCCGAGTGGTGGGTGAGTGGGGCTTTGTCAGGGATTCGTTCAGACCTCCATTTTGGATCTGGTACCGAGTGTCGCATGGTGTCGAGAAAACGTTTTATTAGTTGGAAAAGCAACGGAAAACGTTCACCCTGTACGTAGCCAGGAGAGCGGGGGGAATGGCCGAGCTGTCAGGGTAGGAAGGGGCGTACTCGCACTCCCCTGTCGATCACAGAGACGCTAGCCAATCGTGTGTGTCTGTGAGCTCGTGTGTGTGGGGAAGACGGCTGATGGCCAGAGATGGTTACAAAAAGTTTAGACCGAGGGACCTGGAATTGAGTAAAATCTTAATTAAACTGACGCTCGTCGGGGAAATCACGGCTCGGTGTCGTGTACATTAGGAAGCAAACGATACGTCCTTTCGCTTTCTCACTTTCTACCAAACTTTCGGATGGCTAGCTAGTGATGAAACCAGTGTAGTTGTCATGGTAACGTTGCTTTAATGTCATTTCGGCTGCTGACTGTAGAATCGGGCTCGTTTGCTCGCAGTTAGCAATTCGGCTAGCGAAACTTGTCTAGCTGTAATATCATAAAGATCAGGAACAGCAGCAGGACGCGGGGCCGGTGTATTTATAGACCTTGCGTGCAGGTATAGAAACTTTCCCAGGTCATTAAACAGCGTGGGATGTTACGTAGGTTATTTCAGTGGTTTGAAACCTCTCGTTGAAGTGAGCAAAGAAGCAGCATGCAACTTTTATTTTTATTTTATTCTGTAACTTTTCTTCCTCTGATGAATGAGTTGTCCGAGTTACGATACGTTGCGACAGCTCTCGGGTTGCCGTTTGTGTAACGAATCCATTGACACGCGATTAGCTTGACGCCGTCAGCTACAAATGATGAACGACACGGCCCTGTGTGACGGTAAGACTCGCTGAAAGGGGACAAAAACATTTACACAGACCCCATTTATAGACTGCTGTGGTGGACATTCTTTCTCTCTGTGCGTGCGTGCGTGTGCGTGCGTGTGTGTGTGTGTGTCACAGTGGAGGTCTGACCTACTAGAAATGTGCACAGGATACAAGGTCGCACAATAGACAGGAAATAAAGGGGGTGGTGGTTGTGATATCGGGTAACGGAGACCGGAGCGATTGTCCTCGCCGTCTGTGACTGTTTCTTCACCAAGACTGAGAGCTCACAGACTGAGACGCATGCGGGCCACAGCGATGCTGGTGAGGCACTGCGGTCATGTAGACGCTCCAGCGTGTTTGAAAATAAAACCTCACACACACACACACACACACACACACACGGGCACCCAAAGCACCGAGTCGGAGTCAAGCGTGCTGTGCTGGTTAAGGTAACGTAGCAGTTAATCAGTACATCACTCCTGCGAGATCTGCATTCCTCTTGTCCGTCTTAGTCATCCCGTCGCCATGGTTACCAGACGGAGCTGGGATTTTTCTCTTGATGCGTCGCATCGCTTCAGCGTGGCCACAAAAACGGACATGACGACTAGAGCACGGAGTTAAAAAGGCGAGCTACGAACGGCCAAGATTTTTGAATCGTGTGAATTTATGATTATTTAATAATCGTTATTTCATCAGAACCTCATTGCGTGAACTTCCCTGTCTGCGTAATTTACCATCCCAGGTTCGTAATTCGGACGAGCCCTTCCCGTCTCGTCCCGTCCCACCCCACAGGTGAATTCTGGACTCTGATTGGTCAGCAGGCGTTGATTTTAATCGTCTATCTAAAGATGGATCTACAGGAGGAGTCTCCGGCGTCCGAGCTAAAGCGTCAAGTTTTCCGACCTCCCCGGGACCGAGGCGTTTGCACGCTCTGCGACATTTCGTCGCGGAACAACGCCGTCGTCGTTGTAGGATGAGGCTTTGTTTCGTGGAACAGCCAGTCGGCCCAGATGCGCGTCAGGACAATGAGGGATCGCCAGTCGTTCCTTCCTCTGAGAACGTTCCCATGCCAGCGCTGAAACCCGAACCCCCGGCCTTTATTTTCCACGAAAGGAAGAGCCAGTGAGTCACTTCTCTAGAAGTCTGAGAACGGCCCCGGTCCCTCTTCATGCATATTAAAACTGCTGGAGTCTCAGTAACACTCTCTCTCTCTCTCTCTCTCTCTCTCTCTCTCTGACTCAGTCTCTTTTTTTAACAGCGTTAGTTGGCCCAAGTGTTAATATTGCCCGGAACATTCTGATAAAGCAGGTCTGTTGTACTCACTTGATATGAGTGAATTCATCGTATATGGAGTTATTAAGGGGAATTTTTTATTTTTTTTTTGCCATGCACGCGGTTGCTTATCGCGCTTCAAGAGGGATATTTCCTTCCTGTTCTGAGAATGAGTTTTGTGTATTTTTAATCAGAAAATGTATTTTGTTCCCCTCTGGAACTATCAGATCCAGTCCTCTTTTCTTTTTTTTTTCTCCCTCACATCAAACACATCATTAGCCTTTTGTTCGTTCTACTCGCAGAGCCGGAGATTTGAGCAAAGCCGCCCTCAGATCTGCGTTTTTTTTTTTTTGGTTGTATTTTTTTTTACAATAGGATTTGTGCTAAATGAGGAGAACGAGTAGGCGACCTTTTATCAAAATAAATACGTGCGGCAGAGCGGTGCGCGAGGCTTCGGGTTCAGCGGTGCGATTCTATTGTCCTTACGCCCACGCTCCGACTCGAGGCTCTGACTCCAGGCTCTGTCTCACCGAGGAAAACGAGCAGGTAGCACTCGGCGAGAGGTGGCGAGTGTGGAGGTGCGATTAAGGCCAGGTGGATGATTGACAGCCAGGGTGAGGGGTGGAGCTGCGACACCACAGGACACAAAACCACAGAGGTCAGAAATGGTCCGGGAAAAATAGCCGGGATCACATGGGTACGAGGCTGGAGTGGTGTGGTATAATCAGCTGTGTGATGTACCGTGATGGTGTTATGGGTAACATCATCACCTCACAGCTCCAGGGCACCCAGTTCCATCCCGAGCTCACGTTACTGTCGTTCTCCAGGTTCTCCAGGTTCTCCAGGTTCACCCAAAAACACTGCAAATCTCCCCCAGGTGCAAACAAGCACAGGAACGTGTCCTATCCAGCCTGTATTCCCAGGACAAGTCCACCCCAAACCTGGACATGAACCCTGCCCCCCCCCCCTCTTTTTTTTTTTTTTTTTTGCTCAATTTGAATGTATTACTTCTTACTTACAGTGGTTATAAAAAAAAAGTCATGTTGAAAAATTTAACCAAGATAAATCACTAAACCAAGATTCCCCCCCCCCACCTTTTAATGTGGGAAACGAAACAAAAAACCTTACAACAACATGGTTGCATAAGTGTTCACACCCCGTAACTAATACTTTGTTAAACACCTTCTGCTTGTTAGACAGAACTCTGGATTTGGGTAAGAGTCTAGCAGTTTAGCACATCCCAGTCTGCCAGTGTTCTTCCACTCATCCTTACAGAAATGCTCCAGATCGATCAGATTGTGAGTGGACCTCCTGTGCACAGCTCTCTTCAAGGTGTTCCACAGGTTTTGGACAGGGTTCACGTCAGGGCTTTGACTGAGCCGGTCCAAAACTTTTGAACAACTTCTTCTGAAGCCATTCATTTGTTGAGTTGTGATTCGGGTTGTTATCGTGCTGACCACCTTCGGCGGTCTAACGGAGACCTGCGGGTTCTGTGCCGAAATAGATTGGCTTTCGGAGCTGTGCACGGTTCGCTCGCTCAGTCCCAGCTGACGAGAAGCAGCCGTGTAGCACGATGCCGCCGCCACCGTGCTTCACTGTGGATTTGGGGTTCTTTAGGTGATGAGCGGTATCGATTTTGTGCCAAACATACGTAATAGAATTATGCCTAAAATCTCCTTTCTACCTCTGTCTGGTCAGACCGTAACACATCTTGCCACATGGTTTGGGGGGGATTTTCCATGAGAAGGGGCTTCCGTCTAACCACCCTACCCCATAGCCCAGACCTGGGAGCACTCCCCTGCAGGGAGTGACCAGCACTTGCCTGATGTGTTCTTAGGGCTCCTTTAACGTTCTTGTGGGTCTCTTGGCAGCCGAATGATGTTCTTGTCCGTTTGATCAATTTCGGAGGGACATCCTGTTCGTTGTGACGTCACCGTGGCGCTCCATTTTCTCCTCCTGTTGATGATGGCTTTCATGGTGTTCCATGTTGCGTCTAACGTTCTGGACGTTTCTGTACGTTACGACGGTGAGATCCAGTACATGCCTTGTAAGCTCACGACACTAAGAAGATGCCAAGAAACTCCTACAGAAGGAATGATTTTCTCTTGGATTCATTTTTTGCATCACAAGAACCTACAATTTGAACAGTGTAGAGTTTATTCATTTCTATATTTTATTTTTATTATTATTATTAGATTTTTAAAAAATTAATGAATCCCCTGTACCTCTCTTTCTTCTTCTTTCTTTTCCATCATCTTTCTTTCTCATTTTTTTTTTTTTTTTGTTCTGTTTGTATACCCCCGCTCAGATGGGGATGAGAACCAACTTCAGAATGGTCCCAGTCCTCTGAAGGACAGGGTGGTGGTGGTATACGAAGTCAGTTCGATGTTTCGGTTTCAACGTCTCAGTTTCTACCACATTGAGAAATGCATACGAGCTCCACTGGGCTGGTTTTTGGTGCTGGTTTTTTATTTAAATTTTTTCCCCCAATTTAATGATTTATTTATTTTTTGATTTCCCAGAATCCTAATTGCCTTACCAAGAAGTGTTCGATAAGATAATTTAACTACGATAAAGAAAATGAAAAGAGCATGCCTGTGTACTTGAGTTCTGAGAGTGAGGAAGGTTTTTGAAGACGATGATTCTGCAGATCGTGATCTTCTCTGACGTCTGTGATATAAATGAACACGTCAGTAGACGGTGCAGATTCAGACCCGAGGACGCATAAACTCGACTCACTTTCACAGGAGTTTTTATTCGGCGTGGTCGTTTTAAAGAGCAGCAGTGGGTTATTTCGGTTCCGGATGCTCGTTTGCGATTGGATGCGCCTCCTGTCAATCATTTTTTATAGACACTACTCTACAGAAGAACCTGGGGGCGGGGCTGAAGATCCTGGGGGTGGGGCTACGTGAACATGGGCGGGGATTATTCAAATGTTGAGAACATACCTAACCCATGAAATATATATATATTTTTTTTAACAGTTTTATCCTTTTACAGTTTTTTACAATTTACTTGTAATGTTGTGGAACGTTTGCGAAACAGGTTAGTTCCTCTTCTCACGTTGTTTTCGTGACCATATCGAGAGAAAATAACGAAATCCAGCTAGGATATAATGTCTCTGACGGGAACATGATGTTAGAAGAGGATAAACTTGTTGATTTTAGTCTGCATTATTAGTGCGCTCGACTAGCTAACTAGCTCGTCTCACCTTAACCACGTTACCACGTTTTAGCGTTGTTTTTGTTGCCAGGCAGCACAATCATGGACTGGGCAGCACACTGGAGCTCTTACACGCCCAGCGGCCTCGCTAATGAATTTATCGTCGAAGAACTTTCCCTCGCAGTCGGCACTCACTTTCATCCTGATCAGCGTACTGTCCTTTATAATGCACTGCACTGTAGAGGGGGCCATTACTTTCACTCCTGATATCCATGAGTTTTTATTCTGTTTACATGCTGGTCCAGCATCTCCCGCATCATTCTGAGCTAGATCTTTCTTTTCCGTTGTTTTTTCTCTCGCTCTATCGCTTGCTCTCTCGCTGTGTCTCTCTCTCTCCTTCCCTCTCTCTGTGTGTCTCTCTCTCTCTCTCTCTCTCTCTCTCTCTCTCTCTCTCCCTCCCTCTCTCTGTGTCTCCCTCTCTCTCTCTCTCTCTCCCTCCCTCTCTCTGTGTCTCCCTCTCTCTCTCTCTCTCTCTCCCTCCCTCTCTGTCTCCCTCTCTCTCTCTCCTTCCCTCTCTCTGTCTCTCTCTCTCTCTCCCTCCCTCTCTCTGTGTCTCCCTCTCTCTCTCTCTCTTCCTCCCTCTCTCTGTGTCTCCCTCTCTCTCTCTCTCCTTCCCTCTCTCTGTGTCTCCCTCTCTCTCTCTCTCCCTCCCTCTCTCTGTGTCTCTCTCTCCCTCTCTCTGTGTCTCTCTCTCCCTCTCTCTGTGTCTCCCTCTCTCTCTCTCTCCCTGTCTCTCCCTCCCTCTCTCTCCTTCCCTCTCTCCCTCCCTCTCTCGCTCTCCTTCCCTCTCTCGCTCTCTCTCTCTCCCTCCCTCTGTCTCTCCCTCTGTCTCTCCCTGTCTCTCTCCTTCCCTCTCTCTCTCCCTCCCTCCCTCTTTCTCCTTCCCTCTCTCCTTCCCTCTCTCTGTCTCTTTCTCTCTCTCTCTCTCTCTGTCTCTCTCTCCCTCTCTCTCTTTCTCTCTCCCCCCCCCCTCTCTCTCTCTCTCTCTCTCACGCTCTCCCTCTCTCTCTCCCTCTCTCCCTCGCTCTCTCACTCTCTCTCTCTCCCTCTCTCTCTCTCTCTCTCAGGAGCAGAGTGTGTGACAGCTGCTTGAGGAAATTCCTGACCGGTTCCACTTTGGCATGACGGGAATTTTTGCTATGTGAGTAGCCAAGCTCGCCCCACACACACACACACACACACACACACACACACACACACACACACACACACACACATCTCACAAAAGACAGACTAAACCACGGGTCATGAAGCCGAACTGGGAAATCGATGCTCTACCCACCTGTGTCATGAGATTCCTGATCCATGTGTTGAATATTTCCATGTGATGGACTATTAGAAGCAGTTCTGTAAAACGAGTTCCTTTGACTCATTTTATTCTGAAATAATTACTTGCTTCATTTTATTATTATTTATTGATTGATTTATTTCTCACGCTTGCGCATGTCTTTGATCAGCGTTCGTAACTAAACCAGCGGGCTGAAGGTGTTATTACGGACAGATAAAGCTCTGAACTTGCTTTCACCCTTGACTGTCCACTCCTCCGTTTTTCTCGCTACACCTCCTTTGTGGATCACGGTTCATAATGGAGCGTATCTGATTCTAATGCTAATTACAGTCTCTCCCCCCCTCCTCCCCTTTTCTTTTTCAAAGAGCCTTGTCTTTTTTTTTTTTTTGCTCATTTGAATATGAGCTGCAGTTTGGTATTTAACCCTTCCACACTGTTTCTCTGTTCACACGCTGAAGCGTGCACTCGGGTCCGCTTTGAAATCCGTTCTCTAAAGTGATAGAATCGCAACAGGGCAGATGAGATTAATCCAGTAATGAGACCTTTAATAAAGGAAGTGTTTCATTTTATACAGGTCTAGCCAGCGGTGCTTGTACTTGTGACACGTCGTCTGGCTGATCTGCCGTGTTCAGGAGACTCCCCCGTTCCTGGAGAGCACGAAGTGTTCTGGGCACACTTCCATATTTCCGGGTCTTTTCCATCTTTTCACGAGGAGAGCGCTGCTGAACGGCTGGCGTTTACTTCCACAAACTCTAATACCCATAATTCAGCGCGCCTAAACGCGAACCCTTTACTCTCCAACACTCGCATGTTTTCGCAGAGCTCCTTCGCACAGTGCGTAACGGTCAGCAGGTCTGGAGACGCTCCCGATAGAGGTGCTTCCCGTGGAATTGTTTTCCCTTTTCATCTTCATCTGACGAGCTTTCGTATTTTTTTTTTTTTTACGTCGGAAGTTACGTTCCTGAAAAAAGTATCGTTCGCCGTGTCCGCTGACGATGTCGGACTCTACTGTAGTCACGGTTACGCGCTAGGAAGTGGAGGTTCAGGTGGAGAACACAGACGGGCGGAGCGATACACGCAGCGAAACGTCCCAGTGCGCTTATAGGAAATGGACGCACTCTGCGAACGCTGCTCGACCAATCAGATCACTGGACCAGAACTAACTGTTATATAATCCTCGATAGACGTCAGCGGTAATGTAATATCGTGTACGCACGATATCGTTATATCGCACCACGTCAGTACTCGACACTGTAGCGCAGTATTTGTGGAATGACGTTTCTGATAGGTCTAAAAAAAATTATTTATTGTTTATAAAACAAATTATAATAGTGTATAATCAGTCCCTCCAGGATTTCGTTATCGTGCGATCGCAGAATCGACCGTGAAATCGAGCAAACGCAGCAGTATTCGGAGGAACGTGCAATTTTAAACAATCGCCGCAGATTTGTTCCTAGAAGCGTCACGTGACATCGTCACGGCACGCGTTCAGCCGAAGCCCTCTTCGAGTCATGTGCCCCGAACACGAGGATGGCTAAAAGGTCTCGTTTACCAACAAACATGACTTACTGTAAAATACCACGCAAAACTATTTCATCATTGCGATTTTGCAAATTTAAAAAAATCCACAGCACAATCGAGCATTTTCGGACGAGACGATGACAATAATAGTGAAATTCCGTACGGGCTGAGTAACATGTAGATCCAGGTAACGGAGATATAAGGCGTGAAAGTTCTTCCAGACCCTGGCACGTGGACTCGGCCCGTTAGATTGCAACGTGTTGGTTAAAACGGTAGGTTTTGTCCCGGGTCCGGTCGTTCTACATGGCGCCCCTGGGAGGGTCAGAGTGGGTTCCCGTGGCTAGCCGCTCTGACGCCAGGTTTCCCGAGCGGCCTCGTAGAGCGGACTACGTCTGACTCAGTTGTTTGCATACCTAAGATTTTACTCCCTCAAGCTGAAGGTCAGAGCCAGATGAAGTTATTCCGCGATATAATTCTCTCTTCACAGTGACTGCAGCAGGACGCATTTTAAAATCGTTTTAACTAGAGCGGCGTAATCTAAACTGAAAAAACAGTACACGGCGTAGCTTACTGCTAAACGTCACTCTCGTTACGCAGAGGATATCACAGTACAGCTGCTGAGTCTGCGACGTCCCGGTTAAAGACCACAGTCCGTGATCTCTTCACCCAAATTGCTCCCCCACGCAATATAACCACGTGGAATTACGCCCTGGGTTAGTCTTACTGTTGAGTGCAGAAGTTTACACACCCTTAGTCTAAAATGCCTAAAACACTGATGTTGTTAATGTGAACAGTTTAGTTCATGAGGCTGTAGTTTAGTTTCTTTCCTTCTTTATAATGGGGAATAAAAATGGATGAAAATAATACACCTCCATCATTTCGTAACTTGTTTGTTCAGCTGTAACTTTTAAACCCCGCCTCCAAGCTCTTTTTATTTCTGTCCTCTGAACAGCTTTTGGACTGATTTTCTGTAACGTTCGAGATGGAAAAATCTGCTACACCGCCGTCTCCAAATCTGGTTTCGTTTAGTCCCTTTTAAAAAAAATGACTACAAACACGTTTCTCAGTTTTCTAGCTTATTATTATTATTATTATTATTATTATTATTATTATTGTTATTATTATTATTTTCATTTACTCATTTCATATAATGACTTAATAGAGAACCGTTCCAAAGCAAATCCATAGATGAAGACGGATAACACCGAGACATTCATTCTGGATTAAAGTCATGGTGCCGTATAAAAGGAGGAGGACTTTGGGGGGGGGGGAAAGAGTGTGTGTGTGTGTGTGTGTGTGTGTGTGTGTGGGGTGTTAGCTGATGCGCTGTAGTGGCTGAGCTGCGTTACTAGAACGTTTTCCCCATGCCCCAGTCCGGAGGCGCTCTTTCACCGTTCAGTCGCCGTTTTGCCATTTTCAGCTCTCTTCGAGCATGGCCTTTTATGGAGTTTTGTGGGTGTGGCTAAATATAAACATGCACCAAACACGCTCGGTAATATACAGCCGATTTGTGTGTATCAGCATACGCACGTGAAGAGGACGCAAATCAGAGACCTGTGTGAACCTGGCCGGAATGAAGAGATCGGTTCGTCCTGTGAAATGACGAACGAGCAGAGCTAAAGTCGGAGTTTTCTGCGATTAGCACGTTATTGTAACCTAAAAGCATCTAAGAAACTCTGACATCGATGCTCAACTATGGGCCCCAATATGTGTTGGAAATTTTGTTACAGTGTATCCTGCGAGATCATTCTCTCGTGTGTGTGTGTGGTGTTATTTATTTATATATATATATATATGTGACGTAAGAATCAGCTAATGGCGTCTTCGAAAGGTTTTTGTTGCAGGATACGCCAACGATTCATTTGAAGTTGTTAAATAAAGTAGGTTTTAAAATAGGGGTAGCGTGCTTTTTTTTTTTTTTTTTAATGTTCACGCAAGCTCTGTGGGGAATACAAACTTCTTCTTCTGCATTTAACTGCCGTCCTTGCCGAATTGTTTCGGCATGCGAGCTGTGCGTTTTTATTCGTTCACAACCGTTGCCATGCTGATGCGTTCCAGATGTTGACTATATAGTGCAACATCATGATTCATGCCGGCGTGTGACGGGCGTCGAGTCGCTGTATTTCACCTCGTCGGTCTGGACGGTAAACACCAGCGAGAGAGAAACGGCAGCTGGAATACCGTACTAATGCGGTACACGTGGGGTCTGCCAGGGGACACCATGCTGTTCCCAGAAGAGCGGGATGTTGGCGCTGCTCCGTCACACATTCCATCCCTGTTCTCCAGAGAGAGGGGAATAAAAGTGCTGCAGCGAGGACGTGGTCTCAGCACGAACCCTGCTCTTGGGTTTCTTTTTTCCTTTTTTTTCTTCTCTCTCCATCCTCCCCCCTCTCTCTCTCTCTCTCTCTCTCTCTCTCTCTCTCTCTCTCTCTCTCTCTCTCTCTCTCTGCAGTGCCACAAATACCCATCAGCCAGCGCTGCGCTCTGGGGAAGCGTCAGCATGAGTCGCAGATGATAAGCGGATCTGTCTGTCAGGAATGGAAACAGAAGTGTGTTCGAGTGCGATGTGATGTGATGTACGACAGCCAGATCTCAGGTGTTTACCGCTCACCGCAAAGCCATTTCTGGATGTAATGACTCACACCGATATCCTTCCTCCTACACCGACCCGCTGGAGCACAACGTGTGGCCGGTTCACAGCCGCGCACAGGCAATTAACTCCTGCCTTTCCTGTACTTCTGCAGTCCGTCAGCTTCGGAGTGAAATTGTGCTCGAATAAGCGAGGAGCTAATTCGAACATCTGCATCAGTGATGCATCGATACCGGTACTGGTCCAATACTGCGCTCGTTTACTCGTACTCATAAAAAAAAAAAACCAACAAATGCTCAGATAGCAACATCCGGTACCGATGAGACGAAATGACGGCGATCTGGACGTGTTTCATACGAAGCAGACTGCAAACTGCGCGCAAATATCAAGAGAAGGAGCTACAGCGTCATCCTACGGTACAAGTCGGACCTCCTAAGTGATGTTCGCGGCAAACACCGGCTAGGCGTGAAAAAACGCCAAACGCCAGGTGAGTGGAAACATCAGCTCTTACCCGGTGTGGCGGTCCTGATGAGGCATTACAACTCGCTGAAAACAAAAAAGTACTTTACTTCACTTGGTATTTCTTAGTTTTATAGGTAATTAAAAAAAAAATGTAATGGATTGAGATAAAGCGATAGAAATGAAGAGAAACGAGAACAGGCGTTCTTTCAGGACTAAAGTAATGGCGTCTGTGGTAGCTGCAGTGGCTGAGCTGCGCTACTGGAGCGTTTTTAGCACACGCCGTGATTACACGGCGCTCTGTGAGCGTTTATTCGAAGGAAAACGTAGGCTATTTTCAGCAGTACGAAAGCACTAGGATTGGTTTACGTTTTACGGTGTTTGGCAGACACCTTCGTCTCATTTATACAGCTGAGCAGTTGAGGGTTAAGGGCCTTGCTCAAGGGCCCAACAGTGGTAGCTTGGCAGTGCTGGGGCTTGAACTCCTGACCTTCTGATCAGTCACCCACAGCCTTAACCACTGACCCTCCACTGCCCCATGATTCAGCAATCCTGCAGCTCTAGGTAGCGAGCGCACTTTATTATTCATTTTTCTTTGAGTCAGCGTTAACACTGAGACCACGTTCGCACCCGGAATTAACATCCCGTTTAGAACGATCCGATCACGAGCCGACGGATGAAATGCATATCCGGCATTCCGTACCCGCCTGCGACGGGTGCGTTTATTTTCAGGCAGAATTATCATCTGTGAATCCTTTCTCGTGTACCTGTACGGGCTGCTTCAAACGAGTCGGTTTGAATGGTCTGCTGATGGAACTTGTAGACGAACAGGAGCTGCGATGAGACGACGGAAGAAGCGTCGAGAAGCCGTGCTGTTCTAGCACCGCCTTCGCCAGGCTGTGGACGACTCGACCGTGTAGCGCCATTTCCAAACGGTCTCGCGATAATCGCCGTTACCCGGGGAATACGCGCATCGTCTGTGGATTAGGGACGCATCGAGGTCGTACGCGTCCCAGAAACCTGCTCCAACAGCGCGCCGAGTGATCGGGTCGTCGATGGTGTGCGTTCGGCGCTGTCCGCTTGCGGTAGGAAGACCCGGGACGCAGGTTAACGCCCGGTGTGAACTGTGGGAACGAGTATAGAGTGCGGGTCTAGTAGTCTAAGTGCATGAACACACACCTGCCGCTGTTTAAACCAGGTGAATGTAAACGGAGAGAAATAAACCCTTCCGTTGTATACTGGATCAGTACCAGAAATAAAATATCCCATATCCACGCATGGCTTTATCGGAGCATTAGATTAACTGTTTGATCCGCATTGTTGTTTATGAAAAGACAGAAACTTGGACCGACACCAGGTTTTTCTTTTCTTCCTTCCTTTTCTTGTGCTCGTCTGAAAGCCTAGAATTACACGCCGTGGTGTTTGACAGGCTTTTCTGTTAATTGCACCACAGAGTGCGCTCTCTCTCTCTCTCTCTCTCTCTCTCTCCCTCTCTCTCTCCCTCTCTCTCTCCCCTTTCTTTCTCCCACACTCGTTTTTCTCAGCTATTTTTGCTCCTTCCCTCCCACCGTCCCCCTCACTGTGTTGCTATGGGCTCTTGTCGGAGATGGCGATATCGCCACAATGACTCGAGGCTCGTGATGATGGATCATGGATCACGGACACCGGGGACGTAACAGTAGGAAAATAACCCGTCGTCAAGTGGAGTTACTGTTACCGTGTATAAAACGGCACGTCCCGAAGCGTTTTATTCCACTTAAACCGCAGGAGTTTGCCAACCATTACAATGTTTCATTCATTAACCAACAAAATCTTTTTTTTTATCCATTTATAGTTACGTTTTTAATGTCCGAGAAACAAGTGAGTTCCTCTCTCTCTCTCTCTCTCTCTCTCTCTCTCTCTCTCTCTCTGTGTCTCTCTCTCTCTCTCTCTCTCTCTCTCTCTCTCTCTCTCTGTGTCTCTCTCTCTCTCTCTCTCTCTCTCTCTCTCTCTCTCTGTCTCGTGAAGTTAAAACGACAAAGAAAAGCATCGCATGTCACGTTACCACGTGACTTTCCTGCGACGGAAAACTTGGCAACCGCTGTTACAAAGCTCTGACACTGGAGACTCCTTCCATAAACGTTACCTGAACATCTCCGTACAGAACACTCCATTACACATGCCCTCAAGAGGTTTTATTCGCCTTACAAGTTACTATAGAAAGCATAACATATCGGCACGAGCGCATTAATATAAACCTCTCACTACTGTCGGCGCTGCTTTTCTAGGAAATGAATCAACACCTTTTGACCAATCGGAATCCAGAATTCTCTTACTTTCATGTAACAGCCTGTTACATCCATGTGTGGGTTTAAATCTGCTTTGTTTGACAGTTCCCAGTTGCAGAAGTTAACCAGGCGCTTGGTATTTTATTGCCGTACATACACACACACACACACACACACACACACACACACACACACACACGCGCGTTAAAAAGGCAGGGAGTTGACAGTTAAACACATCAGTGAACGTGTCCTGCTGAGGGAACTTGGCATCAGCGCCTCGAGCTCATGTTTATCTGCTTCACCCGGTGTACACGTCTGGAGGTAAGTGGGCGTCGGAGAGAGAACGCAGGAGACGGCGTGAACTATTGTACAGCTGTACAGCGGCCCGTTTGTTCCCGTTTAGCGCGAGAGAACAGGTGAACAAATGAAGGGTTATTATCACCGACCACCATGAAATCCAGCGCTGTACCCGAGTGTCAAACATTTCTCTACCTTTCTCTAAGCACAGCGTTAGCACCGGATTATGTCGTAGCTCACGATTCTCTTAGCCCACACACACACACACACACACACACACACGAAGCTGAGTGTTTAAATCAGTAACAGAGGAGACAGAATGCGAGGCTGGGGAATATTCACACTTGGCACAAACCCCAGGAGCGAGAACTCCACGCTTTGTCTCTGCTTATTGCATCACGCTTCATCAAGTCAGCCACATGGAGAAGTGTGCCTTACATTTCACATTATAACTCACCATCTCTCCTGATCGTTCCATATTTCACCCTGTGTAAATACAACCCCAAGTCCAAAAAAGTTGGGACGCTGTGTGAAATAAAAGTAAATAAAAACACTGTTTTTACAAATCCCGTAAAGCCATAAATTATTCACAATAGAAGCAGAAAAGTCGGGAGGGGGACAACAAAAGGCTGGAAAAAGTACGTTAGTAAAAAGAAAGAGGCGGAGGCTGGAGACTCCTTCCATAAATCTTACATGAACATCTCTACTTTTTTTTGAACATCAAAACAGTGTATCTCTAAGATCATCTTACTGACCTGTTCCCAATTACCCTAATTACTTGCAAAATCTTCCTCCAGCTCTGTCTTTTCACTAACACTTACTTTGCTAGCGTTTTATTGCCCCCGTCCCAGCTTTTTGGAGACGTCTTGCGGCCTCGGATTTAAAATGACCTTATTTCCCCCCTTAAAACAGTAAGTTTCCTCAGTTTAAACATTTGATAAGTCTTCTGTGCTCTATTGTGAATTACATAGGGGTTTATGAGAATTGAGAATCATCGCATTCTGTTTTTATTTACATTTTACACAGCGCCCCGACTTCTTTGGCATCAGGGTTGTAGTTAAAAGGTCTGTGCTGCTGTATGGTGTGGTTTTGTAACCAAAGTCAGCCTCGAAGTACAGTATTTCGATGAATTACAACCCCGATCCTACAGCGCTGACGCTTTTGTCCTTTTGAACTGAAATAGCCTTCGTGTTCAACTACATCTTACAGCTTATTTATTTATTTATTTATTTATTTTAACATAAATTTGCATAAGTGGGTAAATGGTAGCTAAATTAGGAGTAGATGATAATATATGGAAATGCTTTTTAGTCTGTATTTCAAAAAATTTGTGAAATTTAAATAAGTCGTATCATTGTGATTACATGTCCCGGGGCGTGAGTGCAGTCCGGCCTGTCCTCCAGGCCTGAGCGTTAGACAGGACGCCAATAGTTTTGGCAGCCTCGGTCCTGTATTGGCAGTGCAGCGATGTTGATGTAAAGACAGAGGACGAGAGGATAGTCGGGCCTGACGCGCTCTTTCTTACACCGTACGTGTGCTGGAGTTCTTACTCACCGTCTGGGTTTGTCATGCGTCTGTAGGATGACGGCGGGAACACCTGAGCCCAACGGCGCAGCCTCTCGCATACGATGATGCGCCCGCGCATAACACCTCCCGCTGCAGGTGTCCAAACCCCCGAGGTGTGAACCGAGGGATTTATAATCAGCACGACTTGCAGTCATCTAAACAGAGGGAGAGATGCTGGGAAAGTGAGAGAGACTGAAGGAGAAAGACTGGAGTGAGAGACGGACAGGGAGAGAGAGAAACTGGGAGAGGGACACTGGGGAAGTAAGAGAGACACTGGGAGAGAGGGACACTGGGGAAGTGAGCGAGAGAGACTGGGAAAGTGAGAGAGAGACATTGGGAAAGTAAGAGAGACACTGGGGAAGTGAGAGAGAGACTGGGAAAGTAAGACAGACTGGGAGAGAGAGACACTGGGGAAGTGAGCGAGAGAGACTGGGAAAGTGAGAGAGAGACATTGGGAAAGTAAGAGAGACACTGGGGAAGTGAGAGAGAGACTGGGAAAGTAAGACAGACTGGGAGAGAGAGACACTGGGAAAGTAAGAGAGACTGGGAGAGAGACACTGGGGAAGTGAGAGAGAGACACTGGGAAAGAGAGAGAGACACTGGGGAAGTGAGAGAGACTGGGAGAGAGAGACACTGGGGAAGTGAGAGAGACTGGGAGAGAGATACACTGGGAAAGTAAGAGAGACTGGGAGAGAGATACACTGGGAAAGTAAGAGAGACTGGGAGAGAGATACACTGGGAAAGTAAGAGAGACACTGGGAGAGGGAGAGATGCTGGGAAAGTGAGAGAGACTGGAGTGAGAGACCGAGAGAGGAAGGCAGACAGACACACGATGAAAGAACAGCTCTGGATAGAAGGGTACTATGGATCTTCTCCATGAATCTGCGTGTGTTTTGGAGGACAGCGCTCCGAGAGATGAGCTGTTGGCCCTGTATCCTGTACTGTGATTATAAACGGAGGACACCGGTCGTCTCTCTGCTTGTCCTTTTACAGGAGATGTGTTTACGAGCGTTGTCGTAACTCTGCGTGCTGATTATAAAGACGTCCGTGCAGCTCAGTTTCTTTAAGACCACGTCACATCTTCAGATCAGTTAGAATCACTTTGTTTTTTATTTATAATCAAGTTATTATTATTTTTTAATTCATGTAAAGTCTTTTCAGCGTTCGCACTAAATACCATCGACACCAGTATGTTAGTGAGGGATAAATAAGCACACACCCAGCCCGTGGCTATCGCAGACGGGTTTCCGCTCTATTATTTCCCCTCGCGCTGATTTTGCTCTCACATTTGTAACAAATATCTCGCTGGTGGTTCTGGTCGTGTTCCTCACACCGCCTCTCACAGGTACCGCTTTCTCATTAGCTCAGCGCTACACCGTACAGCTCCCATCTGTAAAGGGAAGGGCGGATCTGTCAGTCTCTGGGCTGTAATTTGACAGCTGTGGGTGACTAACTTCCACGCGTGTGCTCATCCTGAGTGTAGCACCTGCAGCGCGACCTCCAGATCACCTCGTGCGTGATCGGCGAGAGGATGAGAGCGAGAAAGCCATACCCCATGACTGTTCACTTCCAGGAATGGAAATTCCCATGATTTCACACTCTCTTAGATGCGGAACGTGTCGGGTTTGCATAAGGGTGTGTGTGTGTGTGTGTGTTTATCATGCATCCGCTCAACACCTTCCATGCTTTTGGGAGACGCAGTGACAGGAACATGACCTCACATTTACATCCTTCACAGGAACGGCGTCGTCCACCGCAGACACAATTTCATTTAAGACGCTCCGACCCGAGTCACACGGAGATGACGCAACACCAGTGCACTCGTATTCCTCTGATATGAGCTAAGGAATGTAGAGTAAGGTCTTGGGTTTTGTTTTGTTTGTTTTTGTTTTTTTTTGGCTCTGCTTGTGACCGCTGAGTAAAGTTTCAGATCAGTATGTTTACCAGTGCTGATGTGAGGCAGCGAGTCGAGTCGGGCCGCGTGTCCTGCTCAGCCGGAGGTGAATGAAGTCACACTGCAGTTATGTCACTCCGTTTTCCCTCCTCCTCCTCCTCCTTTTCTTCCTCCTCCGTCTCTATTTTAGATTTTCTCTCCTCTCCATCTCGCTCATTAAGGTTAACCCGCTAGCATCGCCGCGCTACGGCAGAAAACACTCGGCAGATGGTTGCTAGGCAACTAAGAAAACTGACATTTCGGAGCCGATCCTGAATGTGTCATGAGGGAAATACTCGTGGTGCTTTCATGCCGCATTTCATAGTATGAAAGCACACCACGCTGAACACACTACGGCGGTTTTAGTAGAATAAAACGGGGAATGGTGAAAATGAAATATTTTTAGTATCGAAATTTCCTCAAAGGGCTCTTTTAAATAAATAAATAAATTTCCAGATAGTTAATAGATGTATTACCCGATGTTTTGAGGTCCCTGTGAAACGGTTCGAGAGACACGATTCGGTTCCGTATCCGGACGCATTTCTTCTTGAAACAGGAAGTGAAGTGCTTTTACACGACAGTAAATAGTGCCACATCTCCAAGTCTAAGCAGACTCGACGGTAGCTTTGCGAACGAACTAAAAGTGAAACGGCGAACATTTTAACGGGCGCTTTTGTTGAGCCGTGGAGGATTTCTGACGGGGATATCTCGCACGACGAGATACTGTGCGTTAGCGGAACCGGACGGTGACGGGTGCGACGTCGAGAGCATTTAACCGGACGATAATACGACGGGATGAGTCATCAAAAATTGTAATTGTTTACTAGAAAGGGTTATCCTGTAATCCTAAAGGACAAGTACAGAAAGTTCTGGAACATCAATTTTCACTTAAATTGAATGCTCCTAAGTGTTACTGCTGTGGGAAACACAAACACTGTACCTTTTTACATTCGTGTGATCTTCAGTAGCGGAGCTAGTTTAAAGGTGCAGTCAGCGATTTAAAAATTTTTTTTTTTTTTTAAAAAGTCAGAACAATGGGTATATGTTTCTCCTTCACTCAACAACAAACATCTATAAAATATCTGCTCAGAGCAGAAACTTGCTTCTCTGTGGCTCCCCAGGATCTGTAAACAGTGTGCACAAACAAAATCCGACCAATCAGAACAAAGGTTGTTGATCCGTCAACTCGGAAGGCTCTTCCATTGTTCTCTGGCTTCCACATGTTCTCACGTGTGTTTGTTTTGGAGGTGGGGTTTTTGGAGAGCGAGGTGAGGGATCCTAATGGGTGGGGTAGGGGGTGGGGGGGGGTTTAATCGAATGCAAGTTCTGTTCCCTGAGCCCTTCCTGAGCATTTGAGCTTTTTGTACACTAACAAATATTTTTATCTCTGCGTGGGCTTGCTGATTAGTTTCTCGTTGTGGTGTACGTGGGGTTTTGATTCACTTTAGGCAGCCATGAGATTAAACCAAACGTTTCAGGAAGTGCGAATCCGTTCTCGTGCCTCAGTGCATGACTTCTGGCGGTTGGTGAACTAGAGGTGTTCCTGCTTGGCTTGAGGCCATTAATGATATCGACAGAGTGTAACGGTGAATTATGCCCAAGCCCTAAGTGGGTCGTTAATTATTATAGGAGAGTGATTAAAGAATAATTAGCCTTTCCCTTCCAGGATTTGTTTTCTTGGAACTGCTCTGCTGTGTAAGCCACACGCAGCATTATTGCAAGCTGTAAACTTTGCAGTATAACTTGAAGTATCCATTAATGTGGTCTGATGTGGTCTTTCTGTTGCTTTTACTTGTTAATGATGTGTGTCATGCAATCTTTTTTTTTTCTTCTTCTTTATCATTATTATTATTTATTTATTTTTTGCAGAATTCACTCTCGGAACTGATGGAGAAGGACCACTGATCATTTTGCCGTGTTGCCACGCGGCTTGACTTCCATTAGAAAGAGACCACTGCTGACTTTGATCTACATCACTTTGTGCCATCTTGGTTGTCCCTGGACTCCTGGCTAAGTGGCAGCGCATGATCTCCAGAGATTCCGAGTATTCCGCAAACATGCTCCAGTGCTGAGCTCTGTCTCTTGACTTCACTATGACCAGCCTGAAGCGTTCGCAGACCGAGCGCTCTGTGGGGGGCTCTGTGCCTGCCACGGATGAGTTTTACACCCGCCGCCTGCGCTTGCCCAATGGAGGGGCGCCTCCTCCACGCAGTGAGAGCACCCACCTGTCCGGAGGCACACCTGGAGTTCCCAAGATGGGAGTCCGGGCACGGGTCGCCGACTGGCCTCCGAGGAAAGATGGTGGTGGTGGTGGTGGCGGCGGTAGTGGTGGGAGTGGGAGTGGGAGTGGAGGTAGCAGTGGGAGTGGCAGTGGAGGAGGCGGAGGCGGTGTTTGGCACATTACAGTGGAGACCGACTCACCATCAACTACTTCTGGGAGCACCCAGAGCAACCTTTCTGCTAAGCTTGGCCACTTGATAAGCCCACAGGATTCGTCCATGCTGCGTAATATTCAGAATACACTAAAGAATAAGATCCATAGCAAGGGCAAAGACAATCGCTTCCTATCCCCAGACGGTTACTTGGGTTCACCACGCAAGGGCATGCGTCGCATTCGCCAGCGCAGCAACAGCGATATTACCATCAGTGAGCTGGATGGAGATGGCAACGAGGGTTGGTCCTTTTCTGGCTGGACACCAATGCACCGTGAGTATGGCAGTACCTCCTCCATTGACAAGCATGGCGTGTCCGGGGAGAGCTTCTTTGACATGCTCAAAGCCTACCAGACCGATGACCCCGATCAGCGAAGCCCTGCTCCTGAGAAATTAAGCGAACTGCTTACTGTGGCACACAAGCAGACCGCCCTCGACCTGCCAGACGGGCCCCTGGGACCCCCACGAGGTAGTCCCGCAAGTCGCCTCAAGGAAAGGGAAAAGCACCTGAAAAGACGCTCCAAGTCCGAAACCGGAGGCGAGTCCATATTCCGCAAGTTACGAAGCGTGAAGGCAGAAGGCGACTCCTCTCGTGCAGGTTCGGACGCGGAAGACGGGAAGTCAGAGGACACAGGTCCTCCTCCAAAGCCCTGGGTCTGTCAGAAGGGTTTCGCCCATTACGATGTCCAGAGCATTCTGTTTGACCTGAACGAAGCCGTGCAAAACCGACAGAGTTCCTCCAAAAGGAAGAACACCACCACCGGAGCCTCTGCCGCTGCTGCCGCGTCGGCCTCCACCTCCTCCTCCTTATCGTCCACCCAGAGCGGGGCCTATGGCTCTCCCTGCGGCAGCCAAGAAGAGCTCAACGCCAAGGACGGACCAGCGCTGGACCCCGGTGACGATAAAAGCAACGATCTGGTCCTCAGCTGCCCCTGCTTTCGTAACGAGATAGGGGGCGAAGGTGAGAGGAACATCAGCCCTTCCAAGCAGGGCAGCATTGGCAGTGGATCGGCTAATTCTTCCAGGGACGAAGACGGGTCCCGTGAGGCGGCGCCCAACACGCATTTCAGTAACGCAGGGGTGGCTGTGCTGGAAGCTCCCAAAGATGGGAAGAGCATGCACCATGAGAGGGGAAAGAACAATATTTTGGAACATGTGGATTTGGGAGCCTATTACTACCGAAAGTACTTCTATTTAAGAGGTGAGTGTGTGGGTTTCATTATTCGCCACGCTGTCAGGGAACAAATATTTGAGCTTGATAGATTTTCTCAGCACTTATTACCCCTGGAATGGCATCAGGTAAGTCTCTTAAACACATTATTACCCGTCACATCTCTTAAACACAGGGGACAGGGGGGCATGTCTACCAGTGACACACATTTGTGTGATGAGCAAAGGATTTTGAAGATGTTGAAACTGTAAAGTAATGGCATTTCCGTGATATTGGAGTGACGTGTACAGTGTTAAAGAATGTGGCTCTGCTGTTTATTTATTTATTTACCTTAACCCTATAGAGCACTGGAACTATTTGGGAGTGGACGAGACACTCGGCCCGGTCGCCGTGAGTCTTCGGCGAGAGAAGCTGGACGATCATAAAGAGCACGGGCCGCAGTACAATTACAGGGTCATCTTTAGAACCAGTGAGGTAAGCGTTCACAACAGAGACTTTTTCTTTTTTTTCTTTTTATTTCTCTGAATCCGTATTTGTAACGTCTTTTGGGCTCCGTCCATCAGTACAGTTCAGGACCCCCTATCCACGGGGGATTGGTTCCAAGCCCCCCGACAGATGCCTGAAACCGCGGATAGTAACGAATTCTATATAATGTACATACCTTTTCATGAAGTTTAATTTATAAACTAGGCACAATATGACATTAACAGCAATATCTACTAATAGAATAGAACAATTATAGTAATAATAATCATCCTAATGATGATAAAGTTATCTCTCTCACTCTCTCTCGCTCTAAAATATTTATTGTACTGTACTCGCCCTTCTTCTTCGTTCTTCTTCTACGCCGGACAAAGGGTTGATTTAATGTCCCGGGGCGGGACCGTTTTTTGAAATTTTCTATAAATTTTTTTTTAATGAAATCGAGGAAAATGAAACCGTGGGTACGGAGATTTTACTGTATACGGATCATTTTGAAAATGTACTTCTTAATCCGTCCATTTTCAAAAAAATTTTCCCGTTCACACAATCAGCATTTTTAGATGATCTTTGACCACACGAACAGCAGCAGCACCAAACCCCCCAAAATCTCTCCGTCCATGTGAACAGCTCTTTTTTGAAAATATCTCCATCCATACCGTGTTATCAACAATATCTTTTTCTCCTCACAAATGATTTTATACTTATTTGAAAAAGCTGGGCGTGCCAGCCCAGTAGGTGGTGATAGTATGTCTCAAATCGTTACGCCAAACGCCTCAAGAATAACATCAAGAGCTGCGTATCGAGTGCTGTAGAAGGAGAAATGTGGGAAAACGTTAACATGGACAAAAGTTCTGAAACCACAAACGACAATGACGAGGATTTGTACGTGTGCCATCTGATGATGTGGCGCCGGTGCTTAAGGTTACACTTGAACAGAGTGTTTGGGGCGGGGCTTAAACCGAAATCTCTTTGTAGTGCACTGAAATGTTTACATTCCTCCACTGTCTATATGGAAAAAAAAATTTCATTGATACAAAAACCCCCATTTTCATTTGGCTGGGAGACCAAAATGCAGAGCACAAGCCTACGTGTTTGATTTATTTATTTATTTAAATGTTTTTTTTTTATTTTATTTTTATACACTACTGCTTTTCAGCAGGCAGCAGCGATGAGAATTCAGCTCTGACGCCCACCACCATCTTATATAACGCTCTCAGAAGCGCAGCTAAGCGGCTGCCAAAGCACAGCGCTTATCACGCCAGCGCCCTAACTGGCCCACTGCCCCCTTAATCACACCGAGATCTGGACAGCTGCTCTAGATCAGGTCCTTGCAATCAAAAATAAAAGAGGAGAAGGCAGAACTCTCAGACCTCCTGATGGAGACGTCGCACTCTGGTCTCATTTATAGAAGCTACTTGTGATTCAGATGCACTCTGATGAAGCTTAATAGCTTTGATCCCGGCATGATTCATGGCCCTTTTTTTTTGTGCTGCTATTTCCAGACACACAGGTAGGTTGGAGGGTTTTTTTTAAAGAAACATTTCCAGCATTGTAATGTAACCTTGAACACTTTAAACCATTAAAGCTACCCTGTGTAGAAGAATAGACTAATGCAAAGGAAAGATGTAAACTTGCATCTGTAGATCTCGACATCTGTAGGTTCTCATTGAATCCTGGAGCACCTTTATGATGGTTAAAAATACTAGGATCTGTGAATACACGTTAATACGCGATGTGGAGATTGTTCCCAGCTCACAATATACAGCGGTCGATGCGAGCGGGGTTCGAGTTCGCGTATCGGTGTACGTGTACACTCTTTAATTTAATTACCAGCAGACAAACCGGTCAAAATAGAACCTTACCGTAACAACCACGTTATGTTCATCACCGACGTGAAGCATACAGGTTCAGTAGCTGAAAATTGTCTTCATGCGAGGGCGCATGGTGGATTAGCATGTTCTAAACCCCCGTGCTGCGGGGGTTTCCTCCGTGTACTCCGGTTTCCTCCCCCAGGCCAAAGACGTGCATGGCAAAAGTGTATGAATGTGTATGTGGTTCTCTGCGATGGATTGGCACCCCGTCCAGTGTGTACCCCGCCCTGTGCCCCATGCTCCCTGGGATAAGCTCCAGGTTCTCCACGACCCTGAAGGATAAACGCTATAGCAATTGAATGGAGGTCATCATCCTCTTATACCATCCTCATCATGCATCCTCTTTAATTTGCATGTCGTGTATGATTGGTCCAAAAGTGTATTCTTTATTTACTTACAGCTGTAATGGCAAATTACCCATAATCCTCCACGTTGTCATCACCACAAAGCAAGCCATGCTGAACTTAAGTACCCTTGTTGATTGAGTACCCTTATTACCTAGGTATGAGACTGGGATGTGGGCGGAGCTAGAAATTTTTTTGTGGTTTGTTTGCGGTTCGAACGTGAAATGTTTTAAATGTTAGTGATGTTTCTGATTCATTCGTATAATTATATATTCATATAATTTTTAGCTTCATTTTATGTCCTTCCTCACCACAAGCCAAGTGCAGTCCACCGTATTCCAGTTTTGGGTTCAGGAACAGTGTGACAAAGTATCGGCACCCACGGGCAGCCATTAAGTGAAAGTATTATCCGCCATGTCTCATGCTTAATCTCACTCTACGAGACAGAGCATTCAAGAACATTAATTTGAATTTCTAGAAGTATTACAGGTTGACCAGGGAAACTTCTCCTGCTTTCACGTGTAGTTATGCGATGGTCAGTTGACAGACGCGCTCGGCCAGGTTACAGATAGTCCTGTGCTGCGTCTGTGCACTAAAAGTATGTACTCTTTTTGTGAAGGAATAGAGTACGCAAGTACCGAGACATACCGACACGTCATGTAACGGAAGATAGTGTCGTTGCCTAGTTACACAGACCGTCACCTTAAACAACCTCCTCGTCTCATTTCAGCTTTTCTTCATTCGTTATTCCTTATAGCATTTATACATTTAACAGTAAATCATTTAATTTACTGTTCCCCTGATTTTTATTTTTTCACTTTTCATTTACGCCTCTCTCAAATGCGTCCTTGAATTCGGAGAAGCGAACGGTCACAAAACTCCTCCCTCCCTCGTGCAAGTGTCTACGGATCCACGCTTCGAAACTCTACCGGAAATAGTAAACTATCCGGGTACCTCTGGGAGACTCGTTTCAACATACTACTGTTTGGGACGCGCTAATTCTAATCTGGGATACTAATTAGGACGGATTGGGACAAATTGGGACGCAGCACTGGTCTGCATTTGTTGCCTGTTTAGCAGACATGCGCTATAACTGAGCTCAGACGTAGCCCCGCCCCCAAAACAGTCATAACGAAGGCCCAACCAACCACAGCTCTATATGATCGTGAGGAATTGTCCACTGAAATGTCACGTTTATTTATTTGTTTGTTTGTTTATTTATTTATTTAAAAACTCGTTACTCTCTTGTCTTTGCACTTTCTTTACTCTCTGCCCCCAGCTGATGACTCTGCGAGGCTCCATTTTGGAGGATGCTGTTCCCTCCACGTCTAAGCACGGTTTGGCTCGAGGCCTGCCCCTAAAGGAGGTTCTGGAGTACCTCGTCCCTGAACTGAACGCCCACTGCCTCCGCCTCGCCCTCAACACGCCCAAAGTCACGGAACAGCTGATGAAACTGGATGAGCAAGGGGTACCCAGTGCAGTTCCACACGAACATTAATGAGTACTCCGATACAGTGATGATGATGATGATGATGATGATGGAGCTGCTCTGTCTGCTCTCATGCTGTGTGTGTTTCTGTGTGTAGCTGAGTTTCCAGCTGAAGGTGGGGGTGATGTACTGTCTGGCTGGCCAGAGCAGCGAGGAGGAGATGTACAACAACGAGGCGGCCGGTCCCGCGCTGGAGGACTTCCTGCAGCTGCTCGGAGAACGAGTGCGCCTCAAAGGATTCAGCAAATACCGCGCTCAGCTCGACACCAAGAGTGAGTCTGATGCCTCGTGTCGTAGTGTGTCGAAGCTGCTTTTATCACTCTGATGATTATTTTCCTATGAAGGCAGGTCCTGACAGAAACCATATCATCGATTTACACACGTTTTAAATCCGTGATCAGACTGCTCTTTATCTTTAGCTCTTTAGTCTTTCTTTTTAACACGGATATCTAATAATATTAGCTAACTTCACTTACGCACGGAGCCGGAAATGGAAAAAAAAAAATCAGAATTGAGAATAAAACACGATTTCATCTCTCTGCCAAATCCTGCACCCGCGTGTTGCTCTCGCTAAGCCGACGCTGGCTGTTCAGCTCCAACATTTGGGACGATCACATGGCCATAAAGCCTCCTGCTGATTATGAGATCATGTTTCTGTAAAACGGTGGGATTGTGAGAATCCCAACATGCAGGTTAGTGTTGTAGTTCCCTGCTGCAGCGAGATAACGGCGAGATCCGACGATAATACAGACACGATGCTTAAATCCATACCGTTCATATAGTCCTTCTTATTTATTTACTCATTCACATCTAATTAGACTTAACACAAAGCAAGAACGGTGCTAGTAGCGGTTTTGTCTGCACGTCGCTACAGTAACCAGACTAAAACTATAATGGATGACCGATCACGCGAGCTAAGAGACCGCTGGATGAATTACATCAACGGACGGGTGCATTTGAGATGCTAGTGTAGGCTTTACGCTAACTTTATTAGAACGTATCGCGGTTTGAACTCGGTTTTGTTGGGAGACGACAGGAAAGAGAAGAGAGCGCATGCTTCCTCGGAGTGTCCGTTATAGTAGGTCAAAGGTTACAGACCAGCCGCACACACGATACTTCAACTCTACCGACTCTATCCAAATAGAGCTTTAGTGTCTGGTTATTAGTGCCTCTTAATGGACGATATTGACTCTGTATATCTGAGATATTAATCAGACAGTAAAAGAAAGGTGGTGCTGAGCTCTGAATGAATTCATTAAGACGTAATTACTGTACAAAACTGAGCTGACGCCGTAACGTGTCTTGTCTTGCAGCTGACTCGACTGGCACTCACTCCTTATACACCACTTATAAAGACTACGAAATAATGTTCCACGTGTCCACCATGCTTCCCTACACCCCCAACAACAAGCAGCAGGTAAGTCGGGAGCCCGGTGTTTTAAAAACAAAACAGAAAAGCACTCCCGATCCCCCGCGGTGCCGGAACTCACGTCTGTGCTTCCTCACCTGCAGCTGCTCAGGAAGCGCCACATCGGGAACGACATCGTCACCATCGTGTTCCAGGAGCCCGGAGCCAAGGCCTTCAGCCCCAAGAACATCCGCTCGCACTTCCAGCACGTCTTCGTGGTGGTGCAGGTGCACAACCCATGCTCGGAGAACACCTGCTACAGGTGAGCATCCAGTGCGGACAGGATGCTCCGACTTAAACTGTGCTTTAAAGAAAAGAGAAGACATTCTAGTTGTATTGGTGTTTGGTTTCTACTTGAGATCGGTATAAACATATTAGTGGGTGGGGCTAAGAGCGCTGCTTATTGCCGATTGTGTCATTGTTGCACAATGTGTAATATATACAAACTACAAGGTTTTTTAAAAAAAAGTGTTTGTGCTGTTAAAGTCCACGTTGTACTGTTTCTGTATTTTTGCACTCGCGATACAGCACTGATAAATATTTAAACACCTTTCATCATCAATGAGCACTTTCGCAACTATTCGTCCGCCTGCTGAGTCAGAATCAAATCGGAGCGAGATTGATTGATTCTTTTGGTTCATTTACCGTTTGGTTTGATTGAGTTTCACAACGTGTACGATCAAACGAACCCAAATCAAAACAAAAAAAATGCTGGACGAGGGGCGTGTAGGGCTGAAAAATATCCTTTGGTGCTCGCATCTATGAAAAACAATCTCGCAAGTCCCCCAGAACACACCGCCTGTTTGATTCACTCCCTGCAGTCGAGTCGATTCGGAGTCGAATCGCTTTGGCTTCACTCGGACGTGGGAGGACACCTTCCCGCTCAGACGCCCTCGGACCCGAGTGTGATTGAGAACACAAACGCTGTGTATGTGAACGTACTCGAACATCAGGCCGATCGGAGAAAGAAGCAGTGTTAATCCAAGCTCTTCTTCCACGCTGATAATGCAGTCAGTGTCACTGATCTGTCTTTTTTTTCTTTTTTTCCTCTCCACGTTTTTGTCTCCGTTCCCTTGATTCCCATGTGCGCATACTTATGGGTTATGTAAAACTCTCTCAGATGTGCAGGTGCTGTTTGAGAGCACAGTGTGTTTATTTATAAGGAGGTCATGATCAGTCCTTTTTGTGTGTTTGTGTGTGCCAGGTTTCCTCAACTGAGCCTTCCCTTCTGCTCAGTGTGTTATTTCCCATGACAGCTCTACTGCAGACTCCTTCTATTTCATTGTTTGTGTGTGTGTATGGGGTATACCGAACGTTGTTTAATTATGTTCTCTTTATGGGGGTGATGACTTGAGGTCACTCTCGGTGACCGTGACATGGTAGAGCTCTCTGTTATTTGTCAGAATCACTCAGTGTTGCTAGTTTGAGAGAATATGAATTAGAGAGCACATAAAGCCAGAAGCTAGGAAGATGGATGACACAGACCTTTTCTCTCTCTGCTTTGCCTCAGTGTCGTGTGTGTGCGTGTTTTGTGTGTGTGTGTGGTGGCATTTGCAGAAGTGGACTCGTGGGTTAACACAAAGTGCAGTGATTGTATTGGGAAGGTACAGACATCTATATCGAAAAGAGTTCTAGGGAAAATGAACAGATGGATAATAGACGGATGGACGGAAATGGCAGACTTGGACAGACTGGTGGGGACGGAGGCAGACAGACTGACCAAGACAGAAATCGACAGACTGATTGGAACAGACATGGACATTGACAGGCCGACCAGGACGGCTCTGGATGGACGTAGACGGGCTGACCGGGATGGACGTAGACAGACCGATGGACACGTACACAGATGCGGGGTTGTTGGGTAGTCAGGGGTAGACAGACTAAAATTGACGGACGTAGACAGACTGCCTGGAACAGACGTAGACAGACTGAAGGGGACCGATGTAAACGGACAGAACGAGATGGACATGGATACAATAAAAGACAACTGTAGATGGACAGACCGAGAAGGACCTTGACAGCTGGACAGGGTGGACAAAGTGACAGATTCAGATAGACTAAGATATAGAGACGCAGAGACTGAGATGGACATGCATGGAAGTAGACAGACAGACGTATACAGACAGAGACAATGCAGAGAGACAAACAGACAAGTATAGCTGGGCAGACGGACTGAGACTCGGACGGTTGGACAGAGACGGTTGGACAGAGACGGACTCTGACGGTTACAAAGGGACGGACTCAGACGGACAGATACAGACAGGGACGGACTCGGACGGAGAGACAGGGACGGACTCGGACAGACACACAGGGACACATGCAGACTGATGGAAAGAGACAGATGGACGTTCGTCAGTGCCCCCCCCACACACACACACACACTTATTTTCGCCGCGGTACGTACAGCTTTGCTCTCATCATCAGTCTCTGTTGCGGTTCTGTGACTCGAACGCAGCAATACGAGGTGTTTATTGCGGCGGTAAACGTGTTTTAAGTGCATACCTGCTGTTTTAAGGCCTGTCTTTAGATGCTCTGATGCTCCTAGAACGTTGCAGTCTAAAGGCTCGTCGACTTTTAATCAGAGGCACATGGAAACGTGTTTAAGAACGGAAAGAAAACTTCCAGGTTGGTTAATGAGACAGTCTGTCGCTGACCTATCTGCTTTTGTTCTGAACATACCGCAATCTTTTTCAGTCTGTGAACTTTCTATACGCACACAGACTTTTTAAGCTGGCCTCCGTGTAGGCAGTGTGTCGTGGACGAAAGCAGCCCACACGCTGTGTATTTATAGTGCACATGTGTAATCCAGTGAGCCTTGCTGTACCTAAGCTATAGGGGTCAGACAGGAACAATAAAGCAGCCCGATCACCGTGAGTCACTGGCCTTTCAGTCGACTCCGCAGCTCGGGGAGTGGATTTTATTTGCGTGGAATGTGCGCTGTGTTTTACTTGACCTTCAGAACGCGGGTGGTGACTATCGTTCTCTACGCCTAAACACGCTTCCGGACATCGTGTTCCAGCGATTACGGTTTGTGTTGGAAATCATCCATTTTTAACTTCTGGTCAATAATCTGCTCGACTTCATGACCCGATAAACATCTTTATCGACATTATTCAGAGCTCATGACTTCAGCTTCGGTATTCCTAGGAAATTTCAATGAAATTTTATAGCGGCGTATTGGAGAACTTTCTCGTCGTCCATGTTTGGTCATTAAACGGTCACAGTGCGCGTTGTAGGACTTCTGATCTCAACTCGCGTCCATGTTTTACAGTTGCAGTCAAAGTTATTCACCCTCCAGTGCAAATCAGGTTTATTGTTAAAATGTACAGACTTTCAGCTGTTTGCGATGAACAAATCGAACAAAAGCGATTGAAATTGTTCAACATGACGACTGCTTCAAGTGGTTTCCCCAAATTCAACTGAAAATGCAACTTATGATTTCTCCAGTCTCAAAATTATTCACCCCCTTCATGGCGAGCGTCTTTAGTACTTAGTAGAGCTCCTTTTGCTGTTATGACCTGCTGTAAACGAGATGCAGATCTTCTGGCAGCGTTCCTGAGGAATCTTCTCCCGTTCCTCATGAGCAATGGCCTCCAGTTCATTAATATTCTTGGGTTTGCATGCTGCAACCGCCTTCTTCAAATCCCACCAGAGGTGACTGTGATGGCACTGTAGAATCTTCCAGGACGACTTCTGCAACCAAGCCTTGGTGGAATTTGAGGTATGCTTGGGATCGTTGTCCTGTTGGAAGGTCAGATGACGACCAAGCTTCATCTTCCTCACAGACGGCATGAAGTTTTCTCCTAGGATTTCCTCATACTTCAATGACTCCATCTCACCTTTCACACGCTGCAGGTTTCCAGTGCCAGAGGATGCAGATCATCCGCAGAGCATCACCGAGCCACCACCATGCTGGACTGTGGACAGAGTGTTCTTTCTTCATTCTTCTTCCTCCAGACATACCGCTGATCCATCGTGCTGAAAAGTTCCTGTTTTGTTTCATCGCTCCACAGAACAGAATCCCTAGACTTCTGTGGATTATTTATATGATTTTGCACGACTTTTCTTGTGCTTTTGGGTCAGTAGCGGTGAACGTCTTGGAGTTCTGGCATGGAAACCTCTGGCACCAGGGGGTTGAATCATGAAATCATTATAATTTGCGTTTTCCAGTTGAATTTGTGGAAAATAAAAAATACAATCCAACTGAAATATTTTTCCATGAAGGTGCATCCCAGAGTGTTTTATTCATTTTACACCACAGCAGTTCGCCAGTGATTCCAGTTCATATATTTATTTAAATTATATGTACGACACGCCATAGTTTCAGTTCATAGTTACGTTTAATGTTCTGAAACGTCACTTATGTTATAGCATCTATAAAAAAAAAAATATTTTTCCCTCACCAGTCTCTTTCTTTCTCACTCTTAAAGTTAATACAATTTTTTATTTTTATTTTAATAACGTGCAGCTTGTCATGTTACCAAGAAACCACAAAGAGTAAACCTGTCTGTCCTGAAAAATTACTGGCACTGGAGACTCCTTCCATAAATGTTAAATGAATATCTCATTACAGAAAACTATGTCCATCAGACCAGTCCCTGTGAATGGTCTGTTACTATAGAAACGCTAACTAAACTCATCGAGTTAATATTTCAGTATTTAGAGGGAGGGATACGCAGCCTTTTGTAGTCAGCTGTATATCTACAGTACAGGAAGATACAGTGTTCATTCCTTTTCCTTTGTGTCTGTGTTTATTCAGGGTAAGTTTTGGGTTTTTTTTTTTGTTTGTTTACTGTGTGACTCTCTCTCTCTGTATATATCCTGTTTCTAATCTGTGCTTTACCTCCTTTCCCTTCTTTCCTGACTCCGTCATTGTACTGAGTACCGAGAGCTTCACTTCAGCTCCTTACAACTCCGCCTGGCCAAACCGCTCGCGAGTTCCACGCATACCAGACAGAACAGGAAGCTTTAGATGTCCATTCCAGAGGCTTAATGAAAGGAAAAGAAGAAGGGTTGGGTGGGGGGAAGGAGAGAGCTGCAGGAGTGGGAGGATTTTCACAGGCAGAACACAAAATACCAAAATTCAGCCAGAGATGTGGGTTTTTTTTTTTTTTTTTCTTTCCCTCCCCCTGTGAACTTGGCCAAGCCTCTCGGAGATTACTCCCACAAATCGGAACAAGTGCAGTGAAAGAAGCAGCGCTTTCTTTTTCCAACGGTTTCCGATTAGAAACGCAGAAATTCTTTCCGTCGGGTATCGTTTACACGGGTTTGACCTTGCCTTTTGATGGCAGACTCGTCTAATTAGAAACCGCTCCGAACTGAAGTTGTTTATTTTTGTGAAGTTGAAAGGCAGAACACCAGAGAGGTAGAAATGTATTACTCCCATGACTTATTTCAAACAGTGATGATCATTTCCTCTACTCGGGGAAAAGTTCGGCTCATCCATAAACATGAAACCCTTCAGCGCTGTTTTGGAGATTTTTAGCAATTATCTTGTTCATCTCTGCTCACTTTATCTTCTTTCTGTTGTGTATTAGATTGTTTAAAATTCCTTCGCCCACTCGTCTTTTCTGTCTCACATTTCTCTCTCTCTCTCTCTCTCTATTTATTTATTTATTTATTTATTTATTTATTTAACGCAGCGTCGCTGTGGCCCGTTCCAGAGACGTCCCCGCTTTCGGACCGCCCATCCCCGAGGACGTGAAGTTCCCCAAATCCTCCGTCTTCCGGGACTTCCTGTTGACCAAGTTGATCAACGCGGAAAACGCCGCGCACAAGTCAGACAAGTTCCGCGCCATGGCGACACGCACGCGCCACGAGTACCTGAGGGACCTGGCCGAGCGCCACGTCACCAGCACGCCCATCGACCCCTCGGGGAAGTTCCCCTTCATCTCTCTGGCGCACAAGCGCAAGGAGAAAAGCCGGCCGTACTCGGGGGCGGAGCTCCGCAGCCCCGGGTCCATCACCTGGGCCGTGTATACGGAGGACCACAGCGCCGGAGGAGAACTCGAAGCCCTGCTCGCCATCTCCAACGACTTCCTCATCCTGGTGGATCCAGACGCCAAGGCTGTGGTGTTCAACTGCGCCGTACGCGACGTCATCGGCTGGACGCTGGGAAGCCCCGCCTCCATGAAGATCTTCTACGAGCGTGGAGAGAGCGTCTCGCTGCGCTCGGTCAACAACAACACCGAGGACTTCAGGGAAGTCGTGAAACGTCTGGAGGTGAGCGACCGGGCCGTGACACGACGCCGATCGCGCCGCGCTTTTGTTTGTATTGTGTCTTGATTGGGAAACTCTGTTCTGGACTTCTCGGCTGGTAAGCAGGGGACCGAGTGGGCTTGTGAACGTTCTCCTGCCAGCAATGTTTACTTTTACAGAATTTTAAACAACAATGCGCGTTTAGACTGATGGAAATGAAATGTAATAAAATTAAATTATGACACATTAAAATCAGCCGAATAAAAAGTTACACACACAGATGTTTGTTAATGTTTTGACGACTAAAAAGCAGAATCTAAACCAAGACTTAAGATTTGGAAAAATTGTTTTCTAAGCAGGATATTATTATTATTATTATTATTATTATTATTATTATAACCTTTATTCACTTTTTAAATATTTTTTACACCACCACAGTGCAGTTGAAATCTCCGCTCTTACAGTTAATGCCGATTAGATTTAAACAGCATTGATGTTCTCCTTCTACATTATTGTAGTTATCGTTTCTATAGCAACAGCTTATTCATTTGAAGTTTTCTACTACAGGAAAGTCTTCAGGACAGAAGAGTTTACGCTTTACGGTTCGACAAGTTGTGTTTTTTTTTTTGTCTTATTAACTTGGAGAGAATGGAGAGAGAGAGTGTGTATAGAGAGCGGGGGGGAGATAGGCTGGTGAGGGAACGACTGTTGATGGCTGCTATAGGAACTAACCATACATGGAACTAAAATCGGCATGGCTTTAAGGAATAAATAGTGGCTAGTGTTGGAAAATTGCTGTGGCGTAAGAGGAATAAAACGCTTCGGGGCGTGCTGTTCTAGGAATCTAATCCACTTCATGGTGGTAACTGATTATTTTATGATAACAGCACTGCACGGAGGGCATCACTCCTTATGTACTTCATAAACACGGTTTAGCAAAGCAGTAGATTAGCTTATTGGAGAAATCTTGATATTACGAGCTGGATTAAAGTCCTGGAGAGTGTGTAGCGCTTCTTCGTCCAGGGTTTTTGCGCTCCTGAAACACACCTAATTGCTCACGCGTCGATATGTTGCGACGTCGAGACGATGCTTTAAGCCCGTCCTCGGAGCGAGGTGAGCGGTGAATCGGTCCGCGTCGGCCCGTTGTATTCCGTACAAGTCTCCTTTGTGCTCACGTTAACGAGGACTCGGTCCTCATGCAGAAATATGCGGAGGCTGGAATGTACTTTTGTTTTGGCCACCTGCCCGTGATGTCACTCTGCGAGTGCAAGAGCTGTTGCCATGGGAACTAGTCGGCGAACCGAATGTTCAGCGCTCTTCCGTCGCTGCTTCTCCACACGCTCAGAAACCTCAGGGTTTAACTCGGCTTTCAGAGACGACCGGAATATCATCACCATCGTCATTATTCCTATTTAAAATCTGTTTAAAAATGATACCGGGAGAAATAACACATCTGGATTTTACAGACATTTATGACTATTTGTTTTTTTTGGGGGGGCCGTTGGGGGTCGGTAATCTGTAGTAGAATTGGGCAATGTGACAAAAATATCGTATCACGATATTTTAAGATATTTCTACGATACCCGATACGTATCACGATGTTTAAACGGATTAGTAACAAACTCAGGAAAACAAATTAAACCAATAAATAAAGATGTTAGAAAAACGTATTACGTTTGTAATTAGATCATTCTTTAGATAATATTTAATCATTTAGTTGTCTACAAATGTCTACAGAAAATACATTTATACCATACGGTACTTTTTTTTGCTGTAATACTTGTAACATTTAACAGTTTTAAATCGTTAAGATAAAATCACCTGATTCCAGATTGGTCAAAAATAAGAATGAAACGAAACAGAAATTTTAACCTGTTAATTAAAGTGAAAAACAATAAGCATCATTTTAGGGGAATTAAAAAAAATAAAAAGTACAATACCCAGCTTGCATCAATGTTCACACCCTTTTATAATTGGGGACGTGGTAATGTTCAGAATCAACCAGTCACATTCAAACTCTTGTTAAATACTAGTTAGTGTACACCCGTCATCAATTACAGTGACTGATTACCCCCACGGGCCACAAAGAGCTTACGAAGCAGGTACGGGAACTCGCTGTTGAAAAATATCAGGCGGGAGAGGGTTACAATAAATTTCCGAGGCATTGGATATACCATAGAACACTGTAAAGATAATAATTAACACGTGGAGAAAATATGGCACGACGGTGACGCTACTGACAACAGGACGTCCTTCTAATACTGATGAGAAGATCAGGAGGAAACTGGTCCGGGAGGCTGCAGAGAGGCCTACAGCAACGTTAAAAGAATTGTGGGAAATAATTTCTGGAAAGTACTGGTTGCTCCCTACATGTGATGGCAACCTGTCCCGAATTCTTCATATCTCCGGGCTTTGGGGTAGGGGGCGAGACGGAAGCCTTTTAACCAAAAAATACATTTAAAATGCATTCATTTTCCAAAACCATGTGGAATAATGTGCTATGGTCTGATGAGACCAAAGTAGAACTTTTTGGGCATAATACCAAAAGAACACCATCCCCATGGAGAAGCACGGTGGTGGCAGCATCGTACTTTGGGGCTGTTTGCCTTCAGCTGGACCTGGGGCTGTAATCAGGGTCGGGGGATTAATGAATAACTAAACAATGGTACATTTTCTGTGTTTAGTGTTTATTTTTATTTAAGTTCTTGGTAGGATTTTATTTTGAATAGTTGATTGATTTTAATTTCTACATAGTAAAACTGCAGTGTAAGTTCTAGTCAAAGTGTGATCACGACGTTCCTCACATGACTGATGTAAACATGGTCCGTGTTGGCGTTTCGCTCCTTCCAGTTTCTGACCAAAGGCTGCGAGACGTCGGAGATGACGCTACGCAGAAACGGGCTGGGCCAGCTGGGCTTCCACGTCAACTACGAGGGCATCGTGGCCGAGGTGGAGCCGTACGGTTACGCCTGGCAGGCCGGGCTGCGGCAGGGCAGCCGACTGGTGGAGATCTGCAAGGTTGCCGTGGCGACGCTCTCGCACGAGCAGATGATCGATCTCCTGCGCACCTCGGTCACCGTGAAGGTGGTCATCATACCTCCTCACGAGGACGCCACGCCCCGCAGGTACGCACCACGACGAGACCGCGCCCCACTCAGGCTTCGTTCTGTTAACGCTCTGTGTAGTGAGCATGTATGATTTATTAGAAGACATTTTGGATTTGCGATTGAAGAGCTAACCCCCCCCCCTTAATTATTGAATAACATAATTAAAATGTATCTTTTCTCCCAACACTTTTCCTGCTAGTCTTCGTTTTTTTTTTGTTTGTTTCTTTTTCAGTGATGTACAAAAGGTGCTGTTAATGAAATTCATTATTATATTATATTAATCATTTTTATTAATAATTCAAAATAATTCTTGCTTATCCTGATTCAATCAAATAATTTTTAAAAACAATTTCTCCCAACACTTTTCCCTTTCTCCTTCATTTTGTATTAATTATTTAATTGTTTATTATTGTACATTTTTTTTTACCTATAATGATATTCATTTATTCATCAGCTGCCACGATTTTAACGGAGTTTAAGATATTTATGTAAAAAAAAATCTATCTATCATGTCAGTGATTAGGGCTGGGGGATATATATCGATATAATATTAGTATCATGATAAATCTCACACTTTTCTGAGATATCGTTGGTATGGTGGTGTTTTTTTTAATAAAAATGCTACTGAGCGGTTCCCGTATGTGACGTACTTAATAAATATATATGTATTTGTTTTTGGAGACATTTTAAGAAAAAAAAAAGCTTCATCAAATTCAGTATAACAGTTTTTGTTTATTTTACTGCCGTATTGCAGAGTTTTTTTTAAGCTAAATTATGTAATATATATTTCGTGATGTGCAGCGTGCATCGTAGAAATGATTTCAAGTATGGTGATGTGATATTTTTGTCTCCTAGCCCAGCCCTATCAGTGATTTATTCATTCCTTTACACTTTGTTACTCCACTGGCTAAACTGGCTTTCCTTTCTGATTAATCACGCTATCGAGCGTGTTGCATACGTCACCTAGCTAAATAGCTCTTCTGGGGGTGTGTGTGTAGGGGCTGTTCGGAGCTGTACCGGATGCCAGTGGCTGAGTATAAGGGAAGCAATGAGAGCGGTTCGTTCGAGTACAAGTTCCCGTTCCGCAGCAACAACAACAAGTGGCAGCGCACGTCCTCCAGCCCGCAGCAGTCCCTCTCTGCCTCGCCTCAGAGTCACACCGGGACTCCCAACCGCGCCGTCAGCCTCGGGGCTAGCATGGGCAAGACGCTGTCCGCCGAGAGACCGGAGAGAGCGACGGCCATCCCACGCAGCGTCTCCAGCGACGGCCGACCTCTCGACCCCAAAAGGTCTGTTTGATCACAGACGGAATCCTTGTCTTGGGTGTCGGCTCGCGTTCTCCCTGCTTTGGATGTTTTTATTAGAAATTTTTTTTTTTTTGTTGCGTCCTTTTTTGACATACCCTTTGTTTATGTCTCTCCTCCCCCTCCCCCTCCTCCTCCTCCTCCTCCTCCTTTTTTTTCTCTTCCCCTTTCTCTCTGTGTTTTATTTTATTCCTTTCTCAGGATGTCTCCCAGCTCGGAGAACTACGCGCTGGCTTCCTCCATGGCGATGGCTCGACCCACTCACACCCGCAGCTCCCCCAGCAACCTGTCCTGCTCCAGTGAGACCGGCTCGGGCAGCTCGGCCCACTGGAGGCAGAAGTCCATGCCTGAGGGGTGAGAGGCTCTCTGACCTCCAGCACCTCCCTGTTTCTCTCCCTCCATCTCTGTTTGTTTTTCTCCCTTTTCCCCTCACGCTCCTGTGTGTTTTGGGTCCTCGCATACCCGTCGCCTTTTCATTCACAGAAAATACGCCCGTGCTTTGTTATAAACCTTAGTGTGAGCTCCATCGTGTGTGTGTGTGTGTGTGTTTCAGATTTGTGCCAAACAGACACTCCCCTCTCCCGCCGGAGCGACAGATGATGGGAGACTCCAGCGGAAAATCCGCCCCCAGCTGGCCCCGAGTGGACGACTCTGAGAGAGCCGCAGCAGCAGGTCAGCTCGGCAGTCAGGAATTACCCACAATGCCGTTCAACGACTTTCTGATTATAGTGTGCTGTAGGATTTTAGAGAGTGTTGCAGCGGCGCTTTAGTCCAGCACTCTCACCTCCTCATCTGAGCGTCGGCTCTCGTAGACCTCCAGCTAGCCGAGTTCCTATAGCTGCATTGCATTCTGGGATTTATGGAATTTTTTTTTACATTAGAAAAAGCACTTTATTTTTATAGACTGTAAATAAACTATCATGCAGGGGGTCTTGTTTCCCCCTCAGTATATCGTGTATCTTAGAAAAGTCTTCTCTTCTAGAGAATCATGATATGATGTTTTAGTAATATCGCCCCACCACTAGTTGGTGCTGGAACAGTGCTTGTCAGCCTCCCTCAGCTCCGCGTGTGTGTGTGTGTGTGTGTGTGGAGACGTTTGTGCCACTCCTCAGGAACACCATCTGAAAAGGAAATTGCATGCTAGCGATCGGTCTCCATGGAGTGTCTCCGAGCAGAGAGCCTGCATTATTTCCTCAAGCACAGTTCAGCGCTTTTGACGACCAGCTCCTCATTGTTTCGTGAACTAATTGCAGTAATTGAAGTGGAACCGAAGTATCTTCTGACCTTCAAAACAAAACTCCACTTCCGGCTGTAGAGTTCGATTCGACTCATAGTGCGTTACTTTTACACAGAACAGGTGTGCGTGTGTGTGTGTGGAAGCCAGGACACACACACACACACACACGCAGAGACACGGACATGGTGTTTGTGTGTGCCTTCTCTCCAGCTGGCCCTGACACGAGCCTCCTGTTGTTGCCCTGTACTTGTGTTTGACAGTGCATGTGTATGCCAGGCACTCGTTATCTCTCGTTCTCACTCACTCATTCATACACTCACTCTCGCGCGCGCACACACACACACACACACACCCTGACACATCGAAACACACACAGCAGGTCATGTTTTTCTTCCGAGTCAAGCAGGAGGAGAAAATAGCTGGACTTTGGCTTTGGGGCGATATACTGTATAATAATAATAATAATAATAATAATAATAATAATAAATCTGATCACGTTATACCACAGCGCTGTTGAATTCTCTATTCTAATTGGTCGGAGGGTGTGGATTATTTTTTTGCAATGCTATCCCGAGTGAAACGTTAGACGTTATCGTCTGTATCGCGCTGAAGGGAATTAGGATAGTCGTTGCGTTCTCTTTAAGGACGGTCAAATTCCAATTCAAAAACACAGGCGGGGCCGTAGAGAGCTGCGTGAATGACGGAATGGGGAAAAGCCCCACGCTTAGCCGTGTGTAATCGTGAGCCTGAAGACACCCCGTGATCGGTGAACGGTTCAGATGTGTATATCGGTTCCCTGTGAGTAACTGAATGGAGTTACGTTCGCTCCTTTTCCTTTTTCGTTCGTCCAGCGTGATTCGATCGTGTCACTTCAAAGCCCTGAATAAAAGCGAAGCCTGCGCTCTCAGCCGAGCCGAGGATCGAACCCAGGGTCGGCGGCGTTCCGATCGTGTACCACACGCGATTTAATACCCCGCTCCTTTCTTCAGGTCAGCGCCGACATCATGAGATTTCATAACGTGTTCGGATCACGTGACCGATGGCGTTAACTCTGCGTAATTGAAACGTTAGCGGAATTCGAAACTTGTTTCATTAAATAAGCAATGAAATGTTTTGATAAACGTTTTTTTTTTTTTTCCTCTCTTAAAAGTCACTCTTAGATCTGACCGACCTCATGCTCCTTTTTTCCCCTCAGTGTAATGAGAGACCAGCGCGTCGAATCTGAGCGCTGCGTGTCGCTACACCGCTAGTCAGCAGGCATTTGTGTTCCCGTAGTAACGCCCCTTTTCTTCTTTTTTCCTTTGCACAAAGTGTCGCACTCTGCTGTGAGTGACGCTGCAGTCCTCTTCCCGTTCTCTCGTTCCTGTACATCACGACCCGGACGCATCTCCTGGGCTTTTGACAGGAATCCTCCCATTCTGGCATTTTTGCTTTTGCCTTACATCACTCACCCGCTGTGTGTGTGTGTGTGTGTGTGTGTGTGTCTCTCTCTCTCTCTCTCTCCCTCTCTCTCTTTGTCAGCATGTCTTTCTGAGAGTGTGGGTGGCTTTTGTGGTTCCGTTCTTGCTTTGACCCCTTTTAACGTCCTCAGATATCCTTGTTTCCCTCTCAGAATGTGCCAGTAATAACAGGGTGCAACCCACACTGAACACACGCGGCCCGGCCGCTCCGCAGACGCCGTGGCCTGAGCGCTGGACAGCTCGCCTCAGCCTAGAATTATTCCCCTCTCGCATGTCCGTGGACGCCGGCTCAGGTCACGAAAGGCCAGCGCAGACGTCCTGACCCGCTCCAGACATGCATTCAACCAGAACTCTCAGTGAAAGTGCTGTTTATGATGGGTTTGCAAATGAAAGAGTGCCACTGGATTAAAAAAAGAAGAAAAAAAATCTATATATAAATTTATACCCACTGCCGATTACAGTGTTTAATTTAGACAATGTGGAGCGTATTCAGATCGCAGTTGTATTTGTACTCCGTGCTTTTCGCGCAGTACCGTCTGAGCAGGGACGCAGGCAGGAAGTGAAATGTTGGGAACGGAAAGGAAGTGCCTCCGTCTGTAGCATTCAAATAACGCCGTGCAGGGTTGTGCGGATATACATACAGGAAACGGGAAAAGTGCAGTCCTCCAGGTTGATTCGGATGTCTGTGTGTATTCGTGTGCACAGACTGTACTGTATTGATGTGGTGGTGGTTTTTTCATTCTATTTGTTTATTTTTATTTTTTTTTAGAACTATTTTCATACTATACATACCACAGCTAACTGAATTCTCAAATTCTTGTGCAGCCAAAACGAGTCTCCGGTGTCGGGGCAGTAGCGTAAAGTTTTCTGACATCATCGCCAGCATCCGAACCAACATTTCAACATCCTGTTGTGTTGGATACCAGGCCGTATCGGGCTGTCTGGGAACAAACAAGCAGACCTGGCTGCTCAGGAAACCATCAAACTGAATCCTCAAAATCTCCAAACAATTATAAACTCGTACATCTCAACAAAAGAAGGAAAAGAAAGTGGCAAATGGAACAGGACCAGTGTTGCTCAACCCCGTTATTAATAAAACACCTCCCTCATTTCCCTTTAGGATCCAGGCATGCGCAGACCGTATACACAAGATGCCGTATTGGACGCTCGAGACTCGCGCACGCGCGCGTTCCTACTGAACGGGGAAGAACCACCACCGTGTGATTCCTGTAAAACAAGAATGACTGAAAAGACGTACACAGAAGTCTTCCAGAATGCCTCATCGGGAAAAATCCTGGAGTTCTGATCAAATATTAACGTGAAGGACGTTTAATAGGTGTAGTAGAAGCAAGCGTTGGAGTGATGTAGAACGTTATCGTTTATTTACGGCCTTGATCTTGCCATGAAAATGGCCGGTGGTGCTGACGTGGCGTTAACAGAATCGATCAATAACAATAATGGTTTGTTTGAAATAAACGAGCTTCTACAGTTTCTCAGTAACACGGCGAGCTGCCTCGGGAGAGGCGAGACGGTGAGGATGGAGAGGACACGACTGGAGCCGCTAGAACGCAAGCGAGGACCCGTCTCGCAGACGTTCCACAAACGGATTTAAAAAGCACGCCGCCATCAAGAGTCGTCACGTGATGGATCGGCGTGGTACGCGCATCAGCGCCTCGTGTTCGGGTGTCCGTAAATAAATAAATAACTAAACTCTAGCGTTCTGTCTTCACCGTGTAAGGGATTCTAACTCGGTGTTGTGCCGTGTCGCTGATTATTTTCCGTTAATAGCACACCACCTAGTGTTTTATTCCTTCTGTAGCACAATCTAAGGAAGGAATAGAGACATTTCACCGCAGTGTGCTTTGGATGTTCTAAATAAAGATGATTAATGTTGAGAGTGTAGATTCAGAGACACGTCTGCATCTGTGCCTGCATCGCTCGCTCTCTCTCTCTCTCTCTCTTCTTCCTGTTCCTCTTAGCTTTGTTCTTTTTCTCCGAACCGTTCACGAAGTACTGTCTATTTTAGTTATCCTGCTCTTATCGAACACCTCGGAAATTACACAATGGTTCCGTTTACATCGCCATGTCGAAGCAGAGCTAGAACACGCACAGCCCCGCCGAAGTCTGCACTGAAAATGTATTTCTTGCGCTGTGTTTTGTAATGGAGGCGTAACGACAGTGTGAGCTCCAAGCTGTGTGTGTGTGTGTGTGTGTGTGTGTGTGTGTGTGTGTGTGTGTGTGTGTGTGTGTGTGTGTGTGTGTGGGGGGGGGGTGATGATATTGCCTTGCATAATGAGTCTGGAGTGTTTCTCCTGTGTGTCGTTTTAAATCGCCTGCTGTTGTGTCGTCTTTTTCAGAGCCGCTTTGTGTCTAATCTCTTTGTGTCTGAGTGCGCTGGTGAATTACGTGCATTAATAATAACCGTCGCTTCGTGTCTCTCTAGACGCCCCGGTCGGTAAATCCGGACCGTCGTACTCGGGTGGCCCACGCATCCAAAGGCAGGATCAGGTCATTCATCTGTCGCCTAAGAAGAGCAGCCAGGTGAGTCGAGACAGGCGAAAGCTTGGGTAAAGCTTCGTGAGCTGCTGAATTTTTGGGGGTTTCAGAGCAATAGGAGGATGTCCGCAGGCTGTCCGTCAAACAAAGGACGTCGTAATGGTAACGATTTTATTAGCTAATAAGCTTTATTAGACAAATAAAACTCCAGCAGTTCAGTGTGAGGAAGACGATACACAGTCACATGGTACACTTGGAAAATAATCAACGATGTTGTGTGTGTATATAGCAGTGTTTTCTGAAGTGTTTTATTCCGATTGTACCACAGGAATCCATTTACAGTTACATTTAATGAGCAAATTATCTCCTAGAAACGAGTTAAAGGGATGGATTTGTGACACGGCGTAAATATTTTTATTTTTTCCTTCTGGTCCTCGCGCAGTCCGAGGGCCCGTACTCCCACTCGAGCAGTAACACCCTCTCCAGCACAGCCTCCAGCGGCGCTCACAGCGATGACAAGTGGTACGATCTGGGAGCCGGAGGTCCGGGGGACGTCGGCGAGTCCGAGCCCAACGGTCTGGGCGGAGGCGGATACCTGCAGGGCTCCTCGGCCGACAGCGGCATCGACGCCACTTCCTACGCGCCCCATCACGGCAGCGCTGGCTCGTTGCTCACTGTGGGCACCTCGGCGCCCCGAGAGAGGGTCGCGTCACCGTGGCACGGGCCGTCCGAGGGAGGCCGGCGCGTGCTGGAGCGGTCACCTCCGGCCGCGGAGTCACCTGTCGCTCCTGCTGAGGCTCCGACCACGCGCAGTCCTCCTACACATCTCCTAATGCGCGACAGCAGCTCGTACAGCCTCAGCGACATGGCCTCACACTCCAGGTGTTCACTCGTATACACAGTGCTTTTCAACTTAGACTGATGTGCTCTCTTCAGGTCGAAGAAGGAGCGCAGCTTTTAAACCTGCGCTTTTTTATTTTTTTAAAATCCCTCACAGCTCACGTCACTCTGGCAGCCCCGGCGTGCTCAGCTCCAGTCACAACTCTCCCCGAGACGAGTCTCCCTCCACCACCTCGCCCTCCTCCTCCTCTCAGAGCTCGGTGTCTCCGGGACCCAAGAGCTTCTACCCTCGCCAGGGGGCCACCAGCAAGTACCTGATCGGCTGGAGGAAGCCGGGGAGCACCATCAACTCCGTGGACTTCGGAGACACTCGAAAGTGAGAGTCAGGAAGCACTGTAACACCCGCAACTTTTTCATTTTAACCAGCCAAATTGAGTTCCAGTACTGCTGTATAATTGACTTGAAGCTTAATCTATCATTAATTACCTCTTATAATGGTAAGAATTTGATCAATCCAAAATCACAGTAAACAAAAATATACTTTGCTTCTATTTAGTTGTTTAGTGCTTGATCGCCCCCTTGTGGACAAACATGAGTATGACTACTCGTCAGAGTAACACGCTCAACATTAAAACGCAGAGTTTATAATACAGGTGTCCATCCTAGTCATGAAATGGTGAATGAAGCAAACATCTCTCACACACTGTGCACAGAATTAGAGTTTTTTGTTTTTTTTTAATCCTAATTTTAGTGGTTTCGTCGTTCCAGCTATTTTAGAGTCTGGTATGTAAGACTCTGCTGTCTGAAAAGTGTTTGATTTGATTCGATTTTATTCCCGTTCCCAGGAGGCCTCAGGGCGAGGGAGTGGAAAGTGGGCCGTCTCAAACTCGGCCCTCTCTCAGAGACCTGCACTCTCCTCAGCCGCTGGGCAAATCCACTGTGGAGGAGGATCTGAAGAAACTCATCACCCTGGACAGCCCTCCTGCCATCCATCATGATGGCAAGGTACACACACACACACACACACACACACACACACACACACACACACACACTGGCTGAAGAGCAGACCAACACTCTCATTAAGGATCACAACAGCTTCTAACGTTGCAGCTTTATCCAACAGAACTGTTGAATTCTCATTTCCGATTGGTCAGAGTTACGATTTATTCCGCAACTCTGTGTGTATACTCTTAGTCTCTGCAGCCGTCGTGCTCGGGTGCGAGCGGTTCAGGCCGGCGCTCGCTGCAGCGCACCCTCTCCGATGAGAGTATCTATCGAGGCCAGCGCTTGCCGTCACTCGGAGATGCGGTGCTGGAGCAGGCGCTCGCCAGCGACGTGCTGTTCAGCTGCTCCACCCTGCCACGCTCGCCCACCACCCGCGGGGCCCCCCTGCGCAGACCCTCCTACAAACTGGGCATCAAGATGCATGGTGAGTAGCTCGTGGGTATGGTGCTGCCACTGTCACAGAAGGTACAGGTGAAGTTCCAGCATTATTGCGTCATATCCTGCTACTGTACAGTACTGACCAAGAAACGGAGCCAAAAAATCTGACGGGAAATCGAAAGTTTTATGAAAGAAGCTTCTTACAGTCGCCTTCTTCCGTTGGTGCTTGCTAGAGTTTTCTACGTTTCTGCGTAAATACGACCTAAAACATCATCAGATTTTTACATAAGTTCTAAAAGTAGATAAAGAGAAGCCAGTTAAACAGATGAGACAAAAACATTATACTTGGTCATTTATTTATTATTATTTCTTTAAATAAATATCTGTATATTTATTATGCATTAGGCCGTATAATTTCCTCATAGCTCGTTCATCATTTTATTGGGGTCCGTTTTCTCCCATTCCTTCAGATGGGTGGATCAGTGGATGGTTGGATGGATGGATGGACAGACACATGGAGAGTTTGATGGATAGTTGGATACAGATGGAGAGATGGATGGATATTTAGATGGATGGATGGATAGACAGATGGCAAGATCAATGGATGTCTGTTTAGATGTATGGACGTATGGATGGAAGGATAGACAGATGAGGAGATCGATGGATAGATGAATATTTAGATGGATGGAAGGATAGTTAGATGGCAAGATTTGTGGATAGATGGATGGAAGGATAGACAGATGGCGAGATCTGTGGATAACTGGATGGAAGGATAGACAGATGGCGAGATCTGTTGATATTTGGATGGAAGGATAGACCGATGGAGAGATCTGTTGATATTTGGATGGAAGGATAGACCAATGAAGAGATCTGTTGATAGATGGATGGAAGGATAGACCGATGGAGAGATCTGTGGATTTGATGGATGGAAGGATAGACAGATGGCGAGATCTGTTGATGGATGGATGGAAGGATAGACAGATGGAGAGATCTGTGGATAACTGGATGGAAGGATAGACCGATGGAGAGATCTGTTGATATATGGATGGAAGGATAGACTGATGGAGAGATCTGTTGATAGATCAATGGAAGGATAGACCGATGGAGAGATCTGTGGATAACTGGATGGAAGGATAGACCTATGGAGAGATCTGTTGATATATGGATGGAAGGATAGACCGATGGAGAGATCTGTGGATAACTGGATGGAAGGATAGACCGATGGAGAGATCTGTTGATAGATGGATGGAAGGATAGACCGATGGAGAGATCTGTGGATAACTGGATGGAAGGATAGACCGATGGAGAGATCTGTTGATATATGGATGGAAGGATAGACCGATGGAGAGATCTGTGGATAACTGGATGGAAGGATAGACTGATGGAGAGATCTGTGGATAACTGGATGGAAGGATAGACCGATGGAGAGATCTGTTGATATATGGATGGAAGGATAGACCGATGGAGAGATCTGTGGATAACTGGATGGAAGGATAGACCGATGGAGAGATCTGTGGATAACTGGATGGAAGGATAGACCGATGGCGAGATCTGTGGATTTGATGGATGGAAGGATAGACCGATGGCGAGATCTGTGGATTTGATGGATGGAAGGATAGACAGATGGCGAGATCTGTTGATGGATGGATGGTTAGATGGATGGATAAATGGATTGATGGATAGAGAGTGTTTATTGATCTCTGAGGGAAATGGTTTAGTGTAAGACCGATTACACACAAAGGAGCGACTAAGTGAATAAAACTAAAAAGAAGTAATATGATTATTCTATTACAACGTTATAACACGGTTATGTAATGTGTGTATGATTGTTGCTATGGTTACATTTTGAAGAGGATTCGTGTTTATCCCACTCCGTTCTTGTTGCTTTTAATAAAATCTTTAGAGGCACTGTAGCCTTTTATTATTCTTCCTTTCTTTCCAGATCGGTCATTCTGGTTTTTTCCGTTCATTTGTGCATTCATTCATTCTTTTTTTTAAAAATATGTTTTATTATTTAGCAGCGATTTATTGTATGCATTTATTTATTTATTTATTTATTTTTCATGGCATGGCTGCCTACACTGTCAGGACTGATTATTTTTAAAAATATTTCTTTAATAAGACATTAGACACGTCCTTGTCAAAGTAAATAACTTCACCTCGAGATCGGATGCGCTTTTTCTCTTCGTGTGGTACAGAGTGTCTAGTCGAGTCAAGTGGCTTTTATAGTTTGTCTGCTGAAGGCAGCATGATGTCCCTAACACGTGACGTTATTATCACGTGCACGTATCGGTCACAATCTCGGACCCGATCGGGACAAGTCCGGCAGCAGGTCACAGTCCTAGTGTGTTATCAGTGTAATAGCCAGACTCCGACTCAGTCAGCTGACACGCACCGTGTGATGTTTTCTCATTGGCCGTGGGTCAGGTGACCTCTCCGCGTCTGACACCTCTCTAGCAGACCTGCACGAGCGCCAGAGGCTGCCGTCTCCAGAGCTGGGCCTCCTGCCCCTACCCGACACGGACAGCGGCCTGGACTGGAGCCACCTGGTGGACGCCGCCAACGCTTTCGAGGGTGAGGGGAGACCCCCACGCAGTGAGATACCCTTCTTTTTCCTCTCTCTCTCTTTCCACCTCGTCTCACTCGCCGCCCTGCGCTCCGGTCCTCCCACATAAACACCACTGATTACAGACAATCTGTACCTGGTGTGCATATATACTGTCCTTTAAATCCAGTTTCCAGTGAGGTGTGTGTGTGTGTGTGTATAATCCCCACCCCCATGAAAGAACTGTTACTATAGAAACACCGATGCATTATTGTCAGCGAACCTGAACAACAGCAACACTCGGGCCACCAAATATGAGTGCAGGCTGAAGGTTAATTGATGCGACAGGCGTTTTTGAAAGGCGTGATGGTATTAGAGTTGGGCAGGAGGGTTGGAGCGCACGGCTCTGGGTGACGCACACGGGGTTTATAATGCTTACTGCTTTCCACACAACAGGACTGACCCTGTCTCACATTCTCATCTCTCCTCCCCTCGTCTCTTACCGTCACGTTCACACTCCTCGTCTCAGTCCAGAGGAGTTTCATGTTCAGTTCTCAGGACCTCAGTCACCGTGGTGAGAGTGCAGTGAGCTCCCAGCAGCTGGAGCTGCAGCCCGTACCCCACTCCCGACTCTCTCCCAGGTGACCATCAGCTTTACTGCCACTCTACTGTACGGACTGTGTGTGAATACTGACGCACTAAATCTCTCTCGCTCTCTCTCTCGCTCTTGTGCTCTCTCTCGCTCTCTCACGGTCTCTCTCTCTCTCTCTCTCTCTCTCTCTCTCTCCTCTCTCTTGCACTCTCTCTCGCTGTCTCACGGTCTCTCCTCTGTCTCTCTCTGTCTCTCTCTCTCTCTCCTCTCTCTTGCACTCTCTTTCGCTGTCTCACGGTCTCTCCTCTGTCTCTCTCTCTCGCTCCTCTCTCTCTCCTCTCTCTTGCGCTCTCTCTCGCTGTCTCACGGTCTCTCTCTGTCTCTCTCTGTCTCTCTCTCTCTCTCTCTCTCTCTCCTCTCTCTTGCGCTCTCTCTCGCGGTCTCATGGTCTCTCCTCTCTCTCTCTCTCTCTCTCTCTCTGTCCTCTTGCTCTCTCTCTCGTTCTCTCTCTTTCTCTCGCTCACTCTCCTCACTCTCCTCTCTCTCCATCTCTCTCTCCCTCTCTCTCCTCTCTCACGCTCTCTCTCTCCTGCAGTGATATTCCTGTGGGTTTTGCGGGGAAAGTGTCTCAGCTCGAGGCGTTGGTGAAGATGCTGCAGGAAGACTTGAAGAAGGTACCTGCATCACACTGGGTAGATTCTAGAAAATGCTGGAAAACAGTATCTCCTGTACGGTGAACATTAGAACCTCAATAAAGTTCTATCTGGTTCTGTCCGTAACCCGTGGGGAGGGAGGAACTAGCTGAGTGAGGGTACAGTAGTCAGGGCCTTGGAGGGAAATAAATACCAAGCTAACTATAACACAATGTCAGTAAATACGTAAACAAGGAAATAACTCAATAAAAATGTTAGTAAATACATAAGTAAATAACTAAATAAGAACAAACGCATAAACAAGCAAATAACTCAATAAAAATGTTAAATACATAAACGAGTAGCTAAATAATGTTAGTAAGTTAACAAGAAAATAACGAAAGAACATAAGGAAAGGCAAAAATAAATAACTAAATAAGAATGAAAGTAAACAAGAGCGTAAACAAATAGGTAAACAAGTAAATAACTAAGTAGAACGTAAATTTGAAAAAAAAAAAAAAAACCTAAAGAATACATGTAAATAAGTAAATAACAATGTTTGTAAGTACAGAATGTAAGTAAATATCTAAATAAGTGTGAAAGTAAGCAAGAGTGTAAATAAATACATAAACAAAGAATAAGTAAATAAAAATGTATGGAAATAAAGAAGTAATAATGTAAGTAAGTAAATAAATAATAATTAAATAAGAAAGTAAGAATTTTAAAAAGTAGATAAAGTAAAATAGGAAAACAAGTGTATATAGGTGAAAATCTGAAATGAAGTAAATAAGTAAGTAAATGAAGATGTAAATAAGAAGTAAATAAATATTCTCGCCGTGGTTATTTTGAACAAAAACATGTAAGGTTTGAAGTCCGGAGACGTTTGTGATGTCTGATGTTCCGTCCGTGCAGGAGCGAGAGGAGAAGCTGAAGCTTCAGGCTCAGATCAAGCGGCTTTGGGAGGACAACCAGAGGCTCCAGGAGGAGTCTCAGAACTCGGCGGCCAAGCTGAAGAAGTTCACAGAGTGGGTCTTCAACACCATCGACCTGAACTGAGAGCAGCGCCGGAGCAGCTGCTCCATCATCCAGCTCCACCCGGGACCAACGCGAGCACCAATCAACACGCCAACACTTCCTGGAAGCGAGTCAGAAATACGGCGCAGGAACCATCAGCTCTTCTCCAGCCCTCTCGTCATGTTTAACAAGAGGACCGATTCGTACTTCTGTCATTCCCTTCGGAGGTTTCTCAGAGAGCCAACCTGCAGGGATGAGTCCGTCGCTTCCGTCACGTGCATCACGACTACGCTACTCCTCACATCCAGGAAGAACCTGACACATCTTTTTTTTTTTTGAGCTTCAAGAGCCATGTTTGTGAAATTTCGCTGGGTCACTGTGCTATTCAGAGTTGGTGTGCGTTTTTCTTGCTTTCCTTTCTCTCTAATTAGCGAGGCTGGTGGTGTGAATCTACAACGCAGCAGTACAATCAAACAAAACAACAACAAACAAACCAAGGAAGGAAGCCACGTCTTTTTTTCCCCCTTCTTTTTTATTATTATTATTATTATTATTATTATTATAGATAATCTGATAGTACAGACTCATCGACGGCATTTTGTTTTCTTTCTTTTTCTCTCTCCCTCAAACGCAAAAGCAATAGACTGATGATCTCAATGCGTCAGCTTCACCGGACTATAATAATAATAATGAAATCTCACCGTGTCGGATTCTTATTTTCCGTAAAAAGCAATCGCAGGTCTGTGGTACGAACGCTGAAAACTCGAAGAAAAAAAAAAGGGGGGGGTAGTGTTTTTTCTCTTTACTTTTTTATTTTTGTTTTTTTTTTTTGGGACAATTAATTTATTCCGTTTGTATTATAAATAAATATCCGTACAGTAGAACGTTAATGTTTATTTTCCAGACAGATGCTCATAATTTAGGTGTATTATTATTATTATTATTATTATTATTATTATTATTATTATTATTATTATTATTATTTTGTACATTTAATTTCAGCCTGATGCTGTTTATCTTCCGCGTGCTTTGTGGTGCCCTAGCCTGCCGTCGTCGTGTTGCCTTAGTGCCCTCTTGTGGTGAAAAGTGATCGTTTCACTCGCTACAATCTATATTTCAGTTTTTAAAAAAAAAACAACAAAAAAAAAAAAAACACAAAAACAAAGCGTTCATCATTTCCTCCTTTTGCGTTTGTATTATTGGAATCAGAGATCAAGCTCAGGCTCAGTGTGTGTGTGTGTGTGTGTGTGAGTTATTCGGGTTTGGAGTTATTCTGACTGAGGAAACGGATCAGCACAGGAAGTAGATATCTGAGTTTCCTTGTAGTAATCGGGGAGATTGCGGGACAAACCGGAGTGCCTGCTCAGAGGAAGGGCTTTACTCAGCCGATAATCCTGGCTCTCAGTGCTGGGCTTTCTCTCATCAATCTGAGACCCCCCCCCCCCCCCCCCACAAACACACACACACCCCAATCAGGTGTGTTAATGACCCGATACTGCAGTAAGTACACACACAGGGCTGTTCTGAGCTCGAAAAGTTCGCAAGCAACTCTAGAGAAAAATGTAATATTCAGCAGTGAATGGAGATTATCGATTCTGTTCTAAGAATCGTTTGAGTCGTATGAATCATTTGAGTCGTATGAATCGTTTGAATCATTTCTGGCTACCAGCCGCTTAACGAAGGAATCACGTAGAACCCTAAAAAAAACCCCGAAAACTTGATCAATTCAGGTTTGTACATTATAGAAACCCTAGAGACCGCGTGCCTGAGTGAGTTAACGATAACGAGTCGTGCTTCTCCTTTTACTCGTACAGGAAGGTTTTACACAAGAGCTCCTGCTCTATTCTGTGGAACTTGAACGCTGAGAAAGAAAAAAAACGTTCGAGTATGAATTTCCTAAATTTGAATGATGTACACGTCACCTCCCCCCCCCCACCCCCCCAGGTGTGTGGTGTATAACAAAATTTTCACCGTGTTTGGTTTGAGCTTGCTCGAGGTAAGATTTGACTTTAAAAAAAAAAAAAAAACGTTTCATTCAGAGTGACGGGTTACGATTTTGAGATTTAAAAGAAAAAATAATCGCCAAAGGTCAAATATCAAAAACTGCAGATTTTATGTAAATTCGGCCAAAGGAGAAAAGTAGACACTTTTTAAAGCAGTCAAACGAATAAATAATTGTCTTTTCTACCATGCTGGTAAAACTTCGATGCTTAGCGTAACTTATTTAAGCGACGTTCTAGCTAGTTACGCTGTGCTAACATCACGCTGTAACATGTCTTTATTTCACGGACGTGAACGTGACAGATGTGTGATTTGGCGGAATGCCCAGAACATTTACTTTTCCCCGCGAGTCCCGATGCTATTCGTCTACGGCCGAATTTACCTAAATTTACATAAGATTTGTATTTGCATGCCTCTTCCACTAGGTGGTGTGAAAGAGTCATGTTTTCAGGTTCTTGCGTGTGTTGCGTCCAGTGTTTTCGTAGGATTTATATAGAATTGTTGCTGTAACCTGCAGATTGGATTCTTTGGATTAGATGTTTGGATTAGATCCAGTAAGGTCAAGATCACCGCAAGAGTCAAAAGTATTTTCATCAAGAGCTTCCTTCCTGATTGAAGTATTATATTTTAATGCATGCATGTTAGTAAAAAAAACAAAACAACAACAAAAAAAAACACAAAGCAGGACTGGACCTCTTGGTGGCGCTGTTGGTGTTGAGATTTATTTATTTGGGGATTTTTTTCGATCTCAAAACCGTAAACACGTTGTTTTATAGTTTTAAAGGCAAGCTAACAGATTTAAAAAAAAAAAAAAAAAAAAAACTCTGGCAAAAATGTAAATTTACATACACCACAAAAAAAAAGAATCAATCGGTACATAATTAAAATGTATGAAGTTTATATTCGAATGCTTTCATCAGCTTTTAAGCTCCACGACCGTTGTTTACTCTTCACCTTGTTCAATATTCCACAGTAATCAGATGTCTTTTAATGTGAATGTTAACTTTCTTTTCTTTTTTTTTTCCTTTTTTTTTTTTTTTTTTTGTCGTTCTCAGTCGGATTAAAACTTTAATTTGCACTGTAAGATTTTTTTTTTTTTTTGTATAGATTTATTCTAATTATTGCTATGTTAACAGTTGATGGAGCCTCATAACGTAAACGTCTTCTAACCGGACATCGCCTTTCCTGGCGTGCGTCATCACGTGCGACGCGGAGAAGACGATCGTCCACCTCCGCCCTTCTCCGGATTGACACGTGTTTCATCGACGGGAGTCGTGTTCCGCTTCGACGACGTGCGCGGTTCCCGAAAACGACAATAAAAACAGACACGATGATACCGAAGCGTTATATATTTAACGAGAAGAGAAGTACTGTTTACATGATCCTGTTCATTTTATTTGTAAAGTGTAAAGGTTTAAAGAACCGATTTCCCAGTCATCATAGCAGTATTAAAACATTTCTTAAATAAATAAATAAACACTGTTTGAGGTGCTGTAGTTTTTCATGACGTGGAAGTGGGGAGTGAAATCGTCTGGATGAGGTGTACTGCTGTTGCATTCTGGGACGATAAATTCCATCTAATTTCCTAGGCGAGATGGAAAGCGACGGCTCCTTGTGCTTTCTTGCTAAATGCTCGTCACTGCATTCGCACTCTTCCATCCTTTCCACCAGAGTGCTCTGTGTGCGTGTGTGTGTGTGTGTGTGTGTCTTTTCCATCAGCAGCCAGATAATTGCGTGTCGCAGCGAGTAATCATCCGAGGTCGCTGAAGAGGCGGCGAGTGCCGCTGCTGTTCTCCTGCTGGTCCTCCGAGTCGGTCAGTAACCCTCTGAGCACCGCGCTTACATGCAGCGTCACATCATCGTTTCATTCATTTGAATCGGTGAACGGTTTTCCAACGCTACCAGCCCCTGCGTGGAAAAGTAAATGCCCCTCTTCGTTACCAAATCAAGCGTAATGTAATTGGTAATCGGGTTCAGTTAGTGTAGACACGCAGGCTTGATTACCGGCAGCCCTGATGAAGCGGCGCGTCACGTAGATGGAACGTGATGAAGTCTGAGCTCTCAACGATAAAACACACAGAATTTCCAGTGGAATATCCAAGATGCGAAACGATTACGAACTTCCACGATGAAACCGTTTTAATGGTAACGATGCAGTGATTTTAAAAAGTGCCGTTTGCTCAGTTTGTATAAAACATCAGCCATGCAGAGACTTCTCACAGTTTCTACCCGGAACATGAGGCCTGTGATTTATAAAAGGGCGGTTCCTCTTCAGAGCAGCCAGGTCTGCGTGTACAGGTGTCCCACGTCTCCACACACCCATTTATTTGTGTGTGTGTGTGTGTGTTTGTTTTGTGGGATGTTTGGAGATGTGTTTTAGGTATTATGTAGTTAGTGAAGTTTTATTGGAGTCTGTGTTTGAGTCAGTGTGTAAGCATCTATATGGATGTATTTATGGATATGTTCGATGCCGGTGTCGAAGACATATTTCCGCTCTGTGACAAACAGAATAGACAAAGTTAAACTAAACTACACTTTACACAGGGGAAATCAACCCTTTTTTTACCAGAATGTTTTTATACTTGGTTTATTATGTTGTTTTTTCCAGATAGCCTTGAAGAACACCTTTGATAAAAGGAGAACGTATTGAAATCGTTCTCCTGGCCGGATCTGCGATGAAGGCTGCGATGGACTTTAACAGGAAGCGTGGCGAACACATCAGACACGACGCTGTCGCCAAACTTATTAACGAATACAAAGAGACTGGACGTGTTGAGGACCGACCGAGAAGACGCGGACGTCCAGGAACATCCACTGACGAAGGAACGACCGGCGTGGTCCTGGTAAACATAGTCCCCTATATATGGAGACTTCTGGGACACCCTGTGTATTAAACTGACTCCGAGTCTCAATCGTTACACTCCAGGATTCATCAACATTAAAATAAAAGCAAAAAAAAATAGAACATTGTGGATAAATTGTGATTAAAAACCAGCGAACGCAGCCTTTTCACACGCACACAAACACACACAGTTTATTTCTCACTTCCTGTTTCTTGACATGGTATTTCCTGGCACCGGATTGGTCTAGAGACTCGATTGACGCTGTCGGAGCACTTCGAATCTCAACAGTACGTCGGTGGGGTCTGTAGACCAATCAGCTGCCAGGAAATTCAGTGTTATGGGCGGGGGAAAAAACAAAACTGCTTACAGAAGTAGTTTACTAATTATACTGAATAAATAAAGAGCATTTAGAGCATCTATCAGACATAAATTACTTAAAGACTCAGGATGTGCTTTTATTATATCATGCAAAAAACCCACAAAATTATTATATTCACCACAAAATCAGAAGATTTTCAAAAAATCTTAAAAAAAAAAAAAAATCTAGCTGCATTGATGACATTTTTCTTGTTCATTTCTTCAGAAGAAGAACATTCTAAAATGTTAATGAATGTTGGATTTCATGCTGAAAATGATCTTCATTTTACAACCTTTTTATTTATATATATATATATATATATATATATATATATATATATATATATATATATATATATATATATATATATATATATATATATATATATATATATAAAAATAAAAATATAAAATAATACCTGGTGGTTTCTTGGCTATGCAATAAATAAAAAATGTAAAATTTAATTTAATTCTGTCATTATGAACATAGTTTTTATTTTTATTTTATTAGTAATGGAAACTTGTGTTTTTAATTTATTTATTTCTGTAAATGAGTGCACTTTTGGAAAAACCTCAAATATTTGTAAGAAAATCAGCTGTTTTTAAATATCTGTTGTTTGGGGAAAAAAGAAAAAAAAACAAGAAGAAGAAGAAGAATGGTCCCTTTCTCGTGTTTGAACTCGTCTTAACAAATTCCTGACCTTCAGGATCTGAGATGGTTATAAAAGAGCAATCTGCAGCAATCTCCATTAAGAGCCGCGGCGTGACGTGAACTGATGGTCGTCTGTAAACAGGGTAAATGAGCTTGGAAAGCCAGCTGATGTGCGGCGGGGTTTAATGGAACGGGAAGTGTGTGTGTGTGTGTGTGTGTGTGTGAGGCTTGAGTGCATGGCTCTGGAGTGAACTGGAAAGCTCTCAGCGGCGGGACACGGCAGGAGCTTTAGTTATGGAGCTGCTCAGGAGCGTCGCTAAACCTCTGGACTGGACCGAACTCTTCTGTCCTGACTCGGGTCTCACATGAACCGTGAAAACCCCAAATCCTACGACGCCTGGAGAGAAATCCATAGAGAGCAGACGCAAACAGAGCCAGTGGCTCATGCACAGGCTTCTTCTGATTGGCCCAAAGGTGTCTATTAGCATATTAATGCGCTCGTTCAGACACGTTATTGTTTCTATAGCAACAGCTCATTCACACAGATAAATAAATATATATATAATATAATAGAAAGAGAAAAACAGAGAGGCTGGCGAAGGAATGACGTAATCTAACATAAGTGAGCTCAGGAACTAACTTGCTAACATTCCACAACATTAAATGTAACTGTAAATGGATAAAAAGTGTCACAACATCCTTTACAATATAAAAATTCATGTGTTGTGAATCGAACACTTCCGAGCATGATGTTCTAGAAACATTCGTGCAACCTGGCACTGCGCTACTGTCAGAGCTGCTGTTCTAGAAAACTAATCAACACCACCTGACCAATCAGAATCCAGGATTCAGCAGCGCTGCGGTTTCAACCCCTCGGACGAGAATATTCAGCAGTTAAAGATCCATAATCAGTGTGTATGAAGAACAGGCCTTTCAGTTTTAACGTGAAATTATAAAGCACGGCCAGAAATTAGCTTGAGATGATCATTTTGGTGAAAATAAATCATCCTCTACTGGAAAATATCACCAAGGTATAAAATATTAAAATGGTATCTTGAAACCAAAATTGTACTTTATTAAAGCGTGTGCATTTTATTTCCCAGGTCGTAGAGCAGCAGTGAGTCAGCGTTCGTTACTGCATTAGCAGTAAGTTCATTTCTTTACCATGAATCAGACGGGAGGAGCGCGACGTTCAGAGCGTGGAAACCGGCGGATTTGATTCGTTTCTGAAGCAGTGTGTAATCTGGCTGCTTCTCCTATGCACATCTGTCTTTCAGCATGTTCTCAGGACCTCCAGTTCCTGTTTCTCCTCCGCACTGTGAATTATTAATCCGGCCTGGCGGTTAAAGGGCTGATCGATGCACTCGGCCAAGGGTGTGTAAAGTAAGCTCGTGTCATTAGCCCTATTCAGACCGGATTAGTTTTACACGTTTTTACACGTGGAGGTGAGAGAGAGTAATTCTTTTCATCCGACTCCATTGCGTCGGTCATTTCTACGGACTGTTCGTGCACGTGTCTGGAAAGACTTGACTGTATTTCACCCTGTAGAAATAACTCCAGGTAATTATACGATATCCCGTCTGAATCGACTTATTCTCAAAGATGGCGTTAAATCCGCTGAGGTGTTACATTGTTTGTTTGTTTGTTTTCACTCGATGATGCCTCGCGACCAAAACGAAACCCGGTTTAAAATGGCGCGACAGAAGAGAAGTCGGAGATACTCGGATGTTTCCCGGTGTTTTAGGGAAGTTATTGAGTTCTTAGCTCAGCTACGTACAGTTATAGCCTAGTCATGTGACCTATTAGTGGTCAACTTGTCTAGCCACGCCCCCTACAACAAGCACCTATTTGTACCCGGAACCCGGAAACCCAACCTCCGACGTGTCCTTGCTCTTGGCGTCCATGTTTTGCTCCAGGACACGTTTTAGAAAAAAAAACCTCCGGTTCTGAATACGATGGATTGCAGCATTAAAGTCAACAATCAGACAAAACGCTACGTTCATTCGTGCTTACTGACGGAAACACGGTTATAACGTACAGCTTAAATATGACCACCGAGTCTCAATCGGGAGCTCAAAAGTTTGCATCCCTCTAACCTGCTGCAGTTAAATGATTTAAACGAGCCTCGTGAAGGCGTCTAATGACTGAAAACCCTACACACGTTCGCTTTAAGTCTTACTGAAGACAAGAAAAGGCAGAAACACGTTAAGAGTGGGTCAGGAAAACAGCTCTGGCACACCCTAAACCAGAACATATTCACTTTTTTACAGAGCCAGGGAACGATTAGAAACGGTAATTGGAAAGTATCAAATAAAATCGGTGACATTCCCGAACAAACCGCCAGAGTCCTGCCTTAGAAGAATAAAAACAACTGAAGCACGTCCACATTTATATTACGTTCAGTATTTGAAAATCTCTGCGTGCATCGTTTTAACGGGTTTTGTTTCTTGTGATTTGAGACTGGCAGGGGGATTTAAAAAGATATCCAAATGATTTGAAATACATCGTTACACTGTAAGGAAAATCGTCTGCAAACGGTGCGGATTTCAAACGACTGCCAATTAGTCCAGGACCGGCCGTCCCTGCGAATTCAGCCCAAGAGCAGACCGTCTGATGCAAAAAGAAGTCTCCAAAACCTAAAAATTGAACTACAGGACCAAAGGCAGTTTTTCAGGAGAAGCACCTCATACCAACTGTGAATCACGGTGGTGGAGTTGTTATGGTTTGGGGTTGCTGCACTCCCTCACGGACTGGACAGCTTGCATTCATTGAGTCAACTATGAATTTTGCATCATATCCAGTCAAGTGGGTTTTTATTGTCAGCCCTCTATGTGGAACGAAATTCCATTTCTTCAGGACCATGGTGCAACATGGAACAGTATACACGAGTGCAAAATAATAAATACACAGGACAGTAGATACACATAACATGGACTGTAAACTGTAAGCTCTTGTGTAATGTAGCAGCACAAGTCTAGCAGGAATACGGTTCATGGAATTGGATTGGTTTTATCGACCCTTCCTGGCAACCTCTGACCAATGGTCAGTGACCCGGCCACATGGTTTACCCCCGTCCCGCTTAAAACAAGCCCTCTCAGAAGCTGAAGATATCATGGAGTGAATTACCGCATAAACTACTTCCATTTTATAACCCGAGACACTCGGCTCTATTATATCATGCGCTACAAAATAAACTAATGAGCCCGCTCGCCTAAATCGCTCTCCTCGGCAGCTTGGTTACAGATAAAATAACGCGATCGCTTTGCATCGTGTGGCACGTTTTCGGCGAGACGAAGCCCATTCCGGCGTCCAATTTAGCACCGCGGCGCACGGCCAGAAAACTGGGGTTTCGTTATAATGAATCCACTTCACCTGCAACAATGAGGCGGTAATGACTGGGATCAGTGAAATGAGATTTTCAATGTTGTTCATTTCACGATGTGAAAATCCAGCAACGGGTTGAAATGTTTACGCTCCAGCTCTGGCAAATTTAAAGCTTTTGTTCGAAAGAATTAATGCTGCTTTCACGCTATTTTTGACATCTTTATAGCGTCGGTGATGACTAAAAGCGAGCTGTGTTTGGGAAAATGAACAGCGCGGGAAATTTATAAACATCTGTAACTACTCACGGTTCAGGGTCTTGAATTTACCCTACAGCATTACATTACCGGTATTTGGCAGATGCTCTTATCCAGAGTGACTTACTTTTATCTCATTCCTACATCTGAGCACTTGAGGGTTAAGGGCCTTGCACAAGGGCCCAACAATGGCAGCTTGGCAGTGCTGGGGTTTGAACTCACAACCTTCTGAGCAGCAGACCAACACCTTACCCACTGAGCCACCGCTGTCACGGCAACACCTGCAGACAGCTTGAGTTCCCACCCTGACACGGATTATTTTTCTAACACAGCATGTCGGGACGCGTTCTGATTCCTTTAAAAACGACAGCAGCTTGCCGACGATGACGATTTAATTCAAAAACAAAAGGAAGATCAGACTTTTTATCCGCCTCTCGTCGCGTTTAATGATGCCGATCGTCCGTGAAAACAAGTTCTCGCTCTCACTTGCGTTGTAGCAGCTGTAAACGAGTTGTTCCCTCACTAGCCTCACTTTTTCCTTCTTGGCGTTAAGACAAAAACCGAACAAACGCAGCTCGTCATGTTACTGAGAAACCGCAAAGAAGCGTAAACGCCTCTGTCCTGAAAATGTCGGAAAAACTTACTTACATCTCTCCCTCTGACACTGGAGACTCCTTAAATAAACGTCTCGAGAAAACGTGACCAGATCGATGATTACACGCGTGTTCTACTCCGTTTACGTGGCGCATCCATGTCCACTGTACGAGCCTGGACGAATGAGCCATTGCTATAGAAACGATAACGAGCGAGTTAATATAAACCCGCACTAACGTCCGAGCCGCCTTTTTTTTAGTTTTTTTTTTTTTACTTTTTACGTCAAGAAATAAAAAGCGTACAAACCTTTTACACTCAATTCTTTACAACGTTAACGTTGGACGTCGGATTAACATGGTTACCGTCGGTGAAGACCACGTGAGGACAACGAGAAGGCGACGAGGACGAGGTGTTTCTGTTTGTAGATTTTCAGATTTAAGTGATGGTGACGCTCGTCGTGTTCAAACTTGGCCAACTTTATTGTTTTGTTTGGGTTTTTTTTTAGGAATAAGTTGCCTTGGTGTTTATCTGGGGAAAGCGCTGCCTAGCTGGAGGAAGAAAACAAAAACAACCATGACGCCGACATCCCAGACCGGTGTTCAAGTCGTGCGTACGTACATGACGTACGTAATTTCCTCATCAAACGGACCTGATCCTGTCTGAGGTGTTTGTTTATCAGCTCTTATCTCCTGGCTCTCACACACATACACACACACACACTCACTCACATGGCCCCGGTGTGCTAATCTATTACGATGTTTTTTTTACGACACTGTTTGCACTCGTGAGTCACGTCGCCGCGGCCCCGGCCGTCCGTGAGCGCAGCAGGTTCCTCCATTTACGCATTCGATTTCGACCTTGCGTCATTTCCTGTCTTCTGAACCCGAGGAGAAAATAAAACAAATGCTTTTAACTCCCCGAGTAGCGTGGTGTGGATGTGTTGAAGGGTGGTGGAAAGCCTCTGGGAGTGGGTGAAGAGGATGTGGACAAACATCTGACAGCTTGGTCAGTGTCGTGGAGGTCCAGCTGTCTGCTGAGAGAGAGCTGCGTGTCGTTAGAGTCATCACTGCATCAGCGTCCTGAGCTCTGTGGAGCCTGATGGGACAAGACGCAGGGTTCATTTGTTACTGCTCCTGGTCTGTGAGAACGTGTTCGGTCTTCCATGAAGGTTCAGGTCGGATATCGACTAAAACGCCTTCAAGTCCGTAGTGCATTAAAGAAAAAAAAAAATCCAGTGTTTTACACACTAATCTTGGTTTACTGTATAGTGTGTGTGTGTGTGTGTGTGTGTGTGTGTGTGAACAAAAAATCTGTTTACCCTTAACTCACATCTAAAGGAAGTCTAACAGGCCGATGCTCAACGCTCCGAACCTGTTTTATTCCGCAGCGCTGCTGAATTCTGGATTCTGATTGGTCAGGAGGTGTTGATTAATTTTCCAGAACCGCAGCTTTACGGACTTTAGTGCAGGTTTTGTAGTAACGCGTTCGTTCCGATACGTTATCTATACGTTTCTATAGTAACCGCCCGTTCGCAGGACGACACTGCACATAAAGGGATTTTTTAAAAAATGTGTGTAATCGTTGATTTGGTGACGATTTATTTGTATTTTTTTGGTTTATGGAAACATTGATGGAAGGAGTCTCCAGTTTCGGTGATTTGTGAATGATGAATCCGGTTTCTTGGTAAAATGACAAGCTGCGTTGTGTTTTTTTGAGAGAGAGAGAGAGAGAGACAGAGGGGAAAAAAAAGAGGCCGGTGAGGGAAGAAGTGTTTCTCGCAGCTATAACGTAAACGAGAACTCGTCTCTCGGACGTTCCGCGACGTTAAATTGAACTATTAACTGATCAGATGTGTGACATGTCTTTCGGTAGTTAAATGAAACGTTGTACTCGTAGGCACTCGGTGTGGTATAAAGCTTTGTGTCGAGCCGTATCACGCTACCCCGGGTTTCCCGACTCCTAAGAGCGAGGCGTCCGGTCGTCCGGATACTGAGTAAAGTTGAACCGTGAGCTAGTTGATGCGCGCCTCAGGCTGACCCCAATAAGATGAAGTTTGATAACGTTCACGGATACAGCCCAGCGAACCCGGTCTAGCACTGTAAAGGTATCAATACTGCTACTCTCAGTATTCGCGACTAGCATAGCGCTAGCATGTGCTCCGATCGCCTCACGTAGCTTTTAGTTGGATTGGACTTTACTGAAGAGCTAAAATTACACGGGGTCCCATATATAAGCCTCCATATACAGGGGATTGTGTTTACCAGCACCACGTCAGTGGAGGATGATCTCAGTCGGTCCGCAACACTTCCCGCCTTCTTGTGTTTGTTAAGAAGTTTGGGGACGGAATGGTGTGTGATGTGCTTGTGACGTTTCCTGTTAAAGTCCATCGCAACCTTGTTACAGCTTCCTGATCCACCATGAGAGTGATTTCAGTACAGTCTTCTTTTGGTCAAAGGTGATCTTAAAGGTTATCGGAATATATATATATATAAATAATATATATATAAACTAATTACTAAGTACAAAAATATTTTGGAAGACATTTTGACACGTAAAAAGTGTTACTTTCCCGTATGTATGAAGAAGGACACGCTTTACTGAACAAACGCTGTAGACCTGGGTGAGAGACGGACTGGTTCAGGGCTAAAAATCAACACGAAATCTTTTATCTTTATATTTATATATTGTGTATTTATGTATTTTTTTTTCCTCCTGTCTGTACTTGGGTTCTCATTTTCTTTTTCTTCTCCAGTTTAATTCGCTCATTAATCTAATCTCCTTTTGGTTGTAAGAATCCGAGCTGTAAGATGAGCTGATGGGAGAAAAAGACGGAGACAAGCGAGATTTCTCCAAGGACATGAGGTTTAAAATGCACTCCGGTCTGCACATTTTCCCCATTTCCCCCCCATCTCTCTCTCCCTCTCTCTATCTCTCTCTCTCTCTCTCTCTCTCGTTTTCTCTCGTTCTCTCTCTCTCGTCCTCTGTTATGCGTTCTAATAAATATGTTTCCAAATTGTTCTCCGTGATGAACGTAGGGAGATTCTCTGATTCTCTCCACCCATCCACCAGCTTCTCTACACCTCCCTCTTTAGCTCCTTCTCCCTCCCTCTCTCTCTTTCTCTCCGATACGCTCTCGCACTCGCATGCGTCCGGCTGCACACACGCCAGGATCTTCCCACTCTACCTGTCCGCTCTGTACCCGGCACAGCGGACACCCACGCTACCATCCTTCAGTCCTGAGTGAGAGAAAAGAAGGAGAAGGAAAAGCGAGAGATACAGTGAGAGAGAGACAGAGAGACAGAGACACAGAGAGGGAGGGAAGATTGCCGCAGCTGTCCTCATCCTACAGCAAGTGGAACTACGGCTCTCCGTCCGCTCCGCTCCTCATCCCATCTTTATCACCATGAACCTGCTCTTATCTGGTTGCTAAGGAGGTGAGATTGAGCTCGGAGGAGGAAGTGCACACGGCGGGAATTTGTTGCTAAGGTAATGAACACTTCCAGCTGTTCATGAAGGGAGTTGAGGGATGGATATGGAATGGACTGTGAGTGTGTGTGTGTGTGTGTGTGTGTGTGTGTGTGTGTGTGTGTGTGTGTGTGTGTGTGGTGAAGTGTGCTTCAGGTGACACCTCAGGTTTCAGGGTCGCATCCCGCTCTTGTGTCTGATTTGAGTTTTGAGAGATGCTCCTGTGTTTTTTTAATCGCTGCCTGTACAGGACAGAGAGGAGGGATGGAGGAGAGAGAGGGGGGGGGGGGGTGCTTCCCATTCTCAGGATTCATTTGGCTCGAACACATCGAGGCGAGAGCACGGTGTGAATGCAGCTGTTTCCGTTTCCCCGAATAGCAGCACATCTGTCTGCAGGTGCAGCACATCACAACCGAGAGCTTCACGCTCCAGCGCTCACATCACATCTTTTCCTTTCCCTCCATTTCTCTCTCTCTCTCTCTCTCTCTCTCTCTCTCTCTCTCGCCGTCTCTGAACTCAGTTATAACCCACCTTCGAAAAGCCGGTGTAACTGCAGCACTAACACACTGTTTCACCGTGTAAACACGCTCTCCGACATCAATACCATACCGTGTACAGGGAGCCGAAAGTGAGGAAAGGACGCATGGAAGGAAACGGAAAGAAGACGGAGGGAGGGAGAAGTGAGAGGGGTGAGAAATAAAGGCAGAATAAAAGATGATTAAAAGGAGAAGAGTGGAAGAAATGCCCATGAAGCACAGAGAGAAAAGAAGACGAGAAACATGGAAGGAAGGAATGAAGAGAAGGAAAACAGACCAGGAGGGAGAGACAGAGAGAGAGAGAGAGAGAGAGAGAGAGAGAGAGAGAGAGAGAGAGAGAAGTAAATATGGGGGGAAAAAATACGAGAGTGAAAGGAAGCGAAAGAATTGACATGAAGCAGGAAGGAAGGAAGGAAGAGCGAAAAGAAAGATGGAAAATAGAGAAAGTAGAGACCGGGAGAGAGAAGGGGGGAAAAACTAAAAAGAAAACGGTTAGTGTGAAAGGAGGAGTTTAAGCTGAAAGAAAAAGACAGAAGCGAGAAAGAAAGATGGAAAAGGAAGGAAAGAAGAGAAAGTATCAATTCCGAGACAGAGAGAGAGATGGGGGGGGGGGTGTGTTTATAGCTGTGTTTCACGTTTATATGTAACTATAAGTGGATAAAAAAAACAAATAAACTGAAGCGGTATAAGAGGAACAAAGCAGAATGAACGGAAGGGAAAGAAACGGAAAAGGAAGGAAGAAACGGAAAGAAAATGCCCGGAAGCAAGGGCAGAAGACGATAAACAAATGAATGAAGAAATAAAGAAGTACTGGGAGAGAAAAAACGGATGAATGAAAGATAGTCAGGAGGAGGAAGAGTAAAACTACGTACAGTGAGAGAAGAGTGAAAAGAGGAGGGGAAATGCACGTGAAGCGGATAGAGGAAAGGGGGAGAGATGGAAAAACAAAACAGATTTCAAAAAATAAGGAATGGAATAACGGAGGGAGAAAAGAGCGTCCTAGAGTGTGCACCTGCGCTGTGTTTGAGTTTAAAGCAAGGCTGCTGATTGGTCAGCTGTGGGGCTCGTTATGACATCACCACGGGCAGTTCAAAATGGAAAAGTTTCAATGCAAATATTGATCTTTTTTTTGTTCTTGTTTCTCTCAGACTCAATTCTAAACGGATGACATTTTATTTCATTTGTTTATATTTATATTTATATTTATATTTATAACAGCAGCACTGTGGAGATGTACTGATGAAGACAACATGTAGCAGTGGATAAAAGAAGGAAAAAAAAGGATTCATTACTGTCATGTTAAGCACATGATTTTACACACACACACACACACACACACACACACACACACACACTAACACTGGCACACTGGGAGCAGACAGCTGCTACTCTGAAACCCAGTGGGGACTGCAGTGTCTAATCTGAAAGCCAGAGTGTCGCCACAGTCAGGGGATTTCTCTCTCTCTCTCTCTCTCTCTCTCTCTCTCTCTCACACACACACACACACACACACTCACACACACACACACACACAGTCTCTCTGCTCCACTTTCCAGCAGCACTTCCTCTTAAAGGATAACTCCTGTGTTTGATAGTTTAATCTCTGTGCACCGTGTGTGTGGTGTGCGAGGAGAAATCAACATGCTGAGAGAATATGCAAATCTTACCGCAGGTGATTTTTAGGGAGGCGCCGACACCACCGTGTGATTCCAGGTGACAAAAGTCCAAGTGTAACGTTGTTGCGTTAATGAACAGATGAGAGATCAACCTGGAGATTCATGCAAAGCAGACCGCAAACTGTGTGAAAATCTCTCGTGCAGTACAGGCCACCGGATTAAAGCGTAGAGGACGCGAGGGGATTAAAAATGAGCGCACAGTGTGACGGATTGTGCGCACACGCACAGAGAAACGTCTGCGCGTGGAAGAGAGAGCACTTCGTTCGGGCGAGCACTGAGCCACGTGAGCGTCGGGCCTACGCGACACTGGACAGACTTATGCGCGCTATGCGGCGCCTTAAACACGCTTTCATCCCCTAAACGGGCAACGTGCACCACCACATACACTCTCTTCGGTACCAAAATACATGTCCTCATAAGCAGTCCTTCTCAAGAACGCTATAATCTGACATGTAAACTGTTCCTCTGTTTCTGGTTTAAAATACACGAATGAATTGCGGTTCGTTTCTAAAGGGCGGTTGATGGTAAACTCCGTCACATGATGATGATATAGAGCATAAATTTTGAAACATGTCGAGTCTATGGTGTAAAAATACAAAACTAGGTTCATGACAGTCAAACAATAAAGCTGAGAGGATGAGGTGTGGCATGAGAAATCTTACCAAAGCTCTCCTTATGGATCACTTATAGAGTAAGATATAGATTGTTCTAGGTGCATTATAGAGAGTGCATTATAGAGTATATGTTAGAGTTTACCGTGTTATAGAGTATGTTATAGATTATATGTTAGAGTATACAGTATGTTATAGAGTATGTTATAGATTATATGTTAGAGTATGTTAGTGTTACAGAGTGTGTTATAGATTATATGTTAGAGTATGTTAGTGTTAGAGTGTGTTAGAGTATACAGTATGTTATAGAGTATGTTATAGATTATATGTTAGAGTATGTTAGTGTTACAGAGTGTGTTATAGATTATATGTTAGAGTATATTAGTGTTATAGAGTGTGTTATAGATTATATGTTAGAGTATGTTAGTGTTATAGAGTGTGTTATAGATTATATGTTAGAGTATGTTAGTGTTATAGAGTATGTTATAGATTATATATTAGAGTATGTTAGTGTTAGAGTGTGTTATAGATTATATGTTAGAGTATATTAGTGTTAGAGTATGTTATAGATTATATGTTAGAGTATGTTAGTGTTAGAGTGTGTTATAGATTATATGTTAGAGTATATTAGTGTTATAGAGTGTGTTATAGATTATATGTTAGAGTATGTTAGTGTTATAGAGTATGTTATAGATTATATGTTAGAGTATGTTAGTGTTAAAGTGTGTTAGAGTATACAGTATGTTATAGAGTATGTTATAGATTATATGTTAGAGTATGTTAGTGTTACAGAGTGTGTTATAGATTATATGTTAGAGTATATTAGTGTTATAGAGTATGTTATAGATTATATGTTAGAGTATGTTAGTGTTAGAGTGTGTTAGAGTATACAGTATGTTATAGAGTGTGTTATAGATTATATGTTAGAGTATGTTAGTGTTACAGAGTGTGTTATAGACTATATGTTAGAGTATATTAGTGTTATAGAGTATGTTATAGATTATATGTTAGAGTATGTTAGTGTTAGTGTGTTAGAGTATACAGTATGTTATAGAGTATGTTATAGATTATATGTTAGAGTATGTTAGTGTTAGAGTGTGTTAGAGTATACAGTATGTTATAGAGTATGTTATAGATTATATGTTAGAGTATGTTAGTGTTACAGAGTGTGTTATAGATTATATGTTAGAGTATGTTAGTGTTAGAGTGTGTTAGAGTATACAGTATGTTATAGAGTATGTTATAGATTATATGTTAGAGTATGTTAGTGTTACAGAGTGTGTTATAGATTATATGTTAGAGTATATTAGTGTTATAGAGTGTGTTATAGATTATATGTTAGAGTATGTTAGTGTTATAGAGTGTGTTATAGATTATATGTTAGAGTATATTAGTGTTATAGAGTATGTTATAGATTATATGTTAGAGTATGTTAGTGTTAGAGTGTGTTAGAGTATACAGTATGTTATAGAGTGTGTTATAGATTATATGTTAGAGTATGTTAGTGTTACAGAGTGTGTTATAGATTATATGTTAGAGTATGTTAGTGTTAGAGTGTGTTAGAGTATACAGTATGTTATAGAGTATGTTATAGATTATATGTTAGAGTATGTTAGTGTTACAGAGTGTGTTATAGATTATATGTTAGAGTATGTTAGTGTTAGAGTGTGTTAGAGTATACAGTATGTTATAGAGTATGTTATAGATTATATGTTAGAGTATGTTAGTGTTAGAGTGTGTTAGAGTATACAGTATGTTATAGAGTGTGTTATAGATTATATGTTAGAGTATGTTAGTGTTACAGAGTGTGTTATAGATTATATGTTAGAGTATGTTAGTGTTAGAGTGTGTTAGAGTATACAGTATGTTATAGAGTATGTTATAGATTATATGTTAGAGTATGTTAGTGTTAGAGTGTGTTAGAGTATACAGTATGTTATAGAGTATGTTATAGATTATATGTTAGAGTATACAGTATGTTACAGAGTGTGTTATAGATTATATGTTAGAGTATGTTAGTGTTACAGAGTGTGTTATAGATTATATGTTAGAGTATGTTAGTGTTAGAGTGTGTTAGAGTATACAGTATGTTATAGAGTATGTTATAGATTATATGTTAGAGTATATTAGTGTTATAGAGTATGTTATAGATTATATGTTAGAGTATATTAGTGTTATAGAGTATGTTATAGATTATATGTTAGAGTATGTTAGTGTTAGAGTGTGTTAGAGTATACAGTATGTTATAGAGTATGTTATAGATTATATGTTAGAGTATACAGTATGTTATAGAGTGTGTTATAGATTATATGTTAGAGTATGTTAGTGTTACAGAGTGTGTTATAGATTATATGTTAGAGTATGTTAGTGTTAGAGTGTGTTAGAGTATACAGTATGTTATAGAGTATGTTATAGATTATATGTTAGAGTATACAGTATGTTACAGAGTGTGTTATAGATTATATGTTAGAGTATGTTAGTGTTAGAGTGTGTTAGAGTATACAGTATGTTATAGAGTATGTTATAGATTATATGTTAGAGTATACAGTATGTTACAGAGTGTGTTATAGATTATATGTTAGAGTATGTTAGTGTTAGAGTGTGTTAGAGTATACAGTATGTTATAGAGTATGTTATAGATTATATGTTAGAGTATGTTAGTGTTACAGAGTGTGTTATAGATTATATGTTAGAGTATGTTAGTGTTAGAGTGTGTTAGAGTATACAGTATGTTATAGAGTATGTTATAGATTATATGTTAGAGTATATTAGTGTTATAGAGTATGTTATAGATTATATGTTAGAGTATGTTAGTGTTAAAGTGTGTTAGAGTATACAGTATGTTATAGAGTATGTTATAGATTATATGTTAGAGTATGTTAGTGTTACAGAGTGTGTTATAGATTATATGTTAGAGTATGTTAGTGTTAGAGTGTGTTAGAGTATACAGTATGTTATAGATTATATGTTAGAGTATATTAGTGTTATAGAGTATGTTATAGATTATATGTTAGAGTATGTTAGTGTTAAAGTGTGTTAGAGTATACAGTGTTATAGAGTGTGTTATAGATTATATGTTAGAGTATGTTAGTGTTACAGAGTGTGTTATAGATTATATGTTAGAGTATATTAGTGTTATAGAGTATGTTATAGATTATATGTTAGAGTATGTTAGTGTTAGAGTGTGTTAGAGTATACAGTATGTTATAGAGTGTGTTATAGATTATATGTTAGAGTATGTTAGTGTTACAGAGTGTGTTATAGATTATATGTTAGAGTATATTAGTGTTATAGAGTATGTTATAGATTATATGTTAGAGTATGTTAGTGTTAAAGTGTGTTAGAGTATACAGTATGTTATAGAGTATGTTATAGATTATATGTTAGAGTATGTTAGTGTTACAGAGTGTGTTATAGATTATATGTTAGAGTATGTTAGTGTTAGAGTGTGTTAGAGTATACAGTATGTTATAGAGTGTGTTATAGATTATATGTTAGAGTATGTTAGTGTTACAGAGTGTGTTATAGATTATATGTTAGAGTATGTTAGTGTTAGAGTGTGTTAGAGTATACAGTATGTTATAGAGTGTGTTATAGATTATATGTTAGAGTATGTTAGTGTTACAGAGTGTGTTATAGATTATATGTTAGAGTATGTTAGTGTTAGAGTGTGTTAGAGTATACAGTATGTTATAGAGTATGTTATAGATTATATATTAGAGTATACAGTATGTTACAGAGTGTGTTATAGATTATATGTTAGAGTATGTTAGTGTTAGAGTGTGTTAGAGTATACAGTATGTTATAGAGTATGTTATAGATTATACTACATAGTTACAACATATAAGTAACTGCCCTTACACTCCGTTCCGGAGTAAAGTGGGTTTCTTGTTGCTGGAAAATGTGTTAAATTCCAGTGTCTTTCTCTCTCTCTCTCTCTCTCTCTCTCACACACACACACACACACACACACACACACACACACACACACACACACACTACAGATGGAAAGCACACCAGAGTATTCCTTAAAAGCCCCGTCTTGTATTTATTAACAGATAAGCGCATGACTAACACACAGAAGATGAGGTGAGACATGAACAGGGACCGTGTGAGACTCAATAATAACGCAGTTTATTGATATAGCACCTTATACTGCCAATATCTAATGTCTCGAGGTGCTTTTAGTACAATACAATATAATCTTACAATAAGATATTAAATGTAGTGCATAAAATTTCATCTGGAGTGAAATTTCATTACGTCTCTGCATCGGGCATGTTTCGTTAAAAGACCGTGTCTCTTGGATCGTCTATAAAGATCGAGGGAGCTTCAGCTTCTGAATATAAGCTGTACATATTTTGTCATTTATGTAAGTAAAAGTAAATAAAAACAGTGTGTCGTGCTGTTCCCGGAAAATAATCAACAACAGGGTGATGACGAGTTATTTCCCTAGAACAGCACACCCTGAAGTGTTTTATTCCTCGGCAATGATCGCAATTTATTTATTTATTTATTTATTTTAAAAAAACAGCACATCATGATTTTTTAAAAATCCGTTTATAGCTACATTTAATGTTGAGGGACGTCCATGAAGTTAATAAGACGGCGAAATATGCAAAGCGTAAACGTCTCCATCCTGAAGATGATGAATAAAAAGTTATAGCTTTACCTCTGATTGTTACAAAGCACTGGCACTGGAGACTCCTTCCCTAAATGTTAAATAAACATCCCCTTACAGAAAACTCAGTTACTAAAAAAACACTACTGTACCAGAACGAGCGCATTATTAATTATAACGCTGTGATTTGCAGCTGCACTACTGTCACAGCTGCTGTTATAGATAATTAATCAACGCCGACTGACCAATCAGAATCCAGAATCCCTGGTTCGTCCTGAGCAGTTAAACTGCCCACTGTTCTTCAGAAAAATCCTCCAGCTCCTGCACATTCTTTACTTTTCCTCATCTTCTACATATTTCCATCAGCGGCTATATGATGTTCAGATCCATCTTTTCACACTGAGGACGACTGAGGGACTCGTACACGACTATTACAAAAGGTGCAATTACAGAACGTTAAGAGCCAGGGGGGTGTAAACTTTTGAACAGGATGATCGATGTCGATTGTTATTTTATTATCATTATTATTATTATTTTTTTATTTAGTACCACCCTTCAGAAGCTACATAAGATATTTACATGTTTCCCAGAAGACAAAATAATATCAATTTACATTGATCATCCTGTTCAAAAGTTTACACCCCCCCGGGCTCTTAATGTATCGTGTTGCCTTCTTGAGCGTCAGTGAACATTTGCAGCTTTTGTAATAGCCGTGTACGAGTCCATCAGTCGTCCTCAGCGTGAAAAGACGGATCTCGACGTCATATAGACGCTGATGGAAAGCGATCAAATCTACAGAAGATGCTGGAAAAGTAAAGAATGTGCAGGAGCTGGAGGATTTTTCTGAAGAACAGTGGGCAGTTTAACATTGCACGCAGCCACGTAGCAGACAGCTCAATCGTGTCACAGGGAAGAAAAAAACCCGTCGACAGCAACCACAGCAGCGGCTGAAACCCTGCTTTATATCCTGTCGTATTGATTGTCAGTCTCTAGAGGAAATCCCACAGTAGGAGCAGGAAAAAATGGCTGCTGTTGGTTTCCATTTTCCAGATAAAATTCCTTTCACGGTGTACAAAGCAGCAGAAATGTGTTATGAGGTTAAAACCACGCGTTTGGTTGTCTTCTCTAGCTGATTGATCTCGTGATCATTTCCTCGTTTGCTTTCAAAATGGATTCCGTCTTCGGTTCTAAAATTGGACTTATTTGTCCTCACCGTCTCTCCTGCTCAGCGTCCTGCACCCTTTCTCCTGCTGCATGCTCTGAGCGTGTCCGAGCGTTACGGACCACCGTCAATAAACACACACACATACACGGTAATCAAATCCTACTGATGGCCATACGTATGTGTGTGTGTGTGTGTGTGTGTGTGTGTGTGTGTCTCCGAATCTATAAATCATTACCCGAGTTAAACGTTCCGTGTCGTCCTGTTATGGTAAAATGATCAGCGATGGGGTGGTGAGACGATCCAGCGTTACCTTTACCACCCCGACGTTGATTAATCTCCTGTAACAAAATGTCCTGAAGCGTTTTATTCCTGGATTTCTGACAACAGATTCATTTCACCGCAAGTCAGGCTCTACAAGTGTAAAGTGCACGTAAAGCTCTACACCAAACATTACCTAAATTATATTAAAGACAATTTTAAGACCTTAATAATTTCTGTAACTGTAAAATGAACAATAACTGGAAGAATCCCATGTTTTATCGCTGATGATGATGATGATGATGATATGTGTGTAATTTGGGAAAGAAACACTGAAATCTGAAATGTGCACCGAAAATGTCCGCGTGCACGAGACAGCTGGACTTTCACAGCGCGAAACCGGCGCCCGTGCTGTTTTAACAATTTTCCGAATGTATTTTTAATTCTTTTATCTCCTCCCTCATTGTCCAATCGTAACAGATGTTCAGTGCTTTTGTCTGTATAAACTCATACTGCTCGGCTCCCCCTCCGCCACATTGTATCGAGCTTATGAAATGTTAATCTGTTGGCATTCACGGTGATCAAACGGCTGCAGATGGGTAATTTGTTGCCTTCAAAGCGCTTCGTTGTTGGAAAGCTCTCCGGGATCCGGTCCATGTGATTGATCTCTTCTCGGTTTTCAGGCTCTGAGCTGCAGTCACATCGTCGTGGAGGGGGACAAAGAGGAGAGCATGGCCCAGGCCTCGCAGGAGCAGGGGGCGCCGGGGGCGCAGGGGGCGCCGGGGACGGCCGATCCCGAGGAGGACTCGCCCAACATGATCGTCTACAGGAAGGTACGAACGTGCTCGTTTCTGCGTTTTTTTACTTTCTGCTCTGAAGCGGAACGGAAATGTTTCGTGAACACAAACGTTTAACGCACCACCGACTGCGTGACTACTATCAGACCACACGGCCGTTAATAGCTGTACACAGGGTGCAAATGACATTTCCAGCTTGAATGCTTTTTAGGCTGCACTGTTCACCAGTGGAAGTAAATAAATCAGTGTAATAAATGTCAAAATAATTATTCTGCATATCATCTTACACTATCGATTCTTAAACCCCAGTCGTTTAATCTTTCCATCGATTCTGAAACTGAGAAATCTGTGTTGGACAAGAACTACTTATACGTTATTGATGAACGGAGATGTCTACATCAGCTCCCGGGAGGTTTTTCCTCCATATTCGACTCCTCATCGCCTGCTGCTTTGATCTGAGAGGGATCGAATAGCGATGCGCAACCCGCGGCTCTTGAAGTGCTTTTTTTTTTTGTTGTTGTTTTGTTTTGTTGTTGTTTTTACACAGCTCGACGGAATGCGCTCTGCCACAGTGCACAGATTATATTTAGCTTTAAAAGACAAAAATAACTGTGGGAGGAATTCATTTGGAGGTGTGTTAGACTTTAAAAAAAAAAAAAAAACAACAACAAAAAAAACCATTTCTACACATCATACACTGTGATTTAAAGCTGAAGGAGAAAAAAAAAGACATTTCTCAGCGTAGCCTTGTGAAGTCGAGGGTAGAAGTGGCTTCATCGAGTCTGAAATATCAAAGTACATTTAGCTGCTTTCTTTACCGTCTGCCTCACTGAAACACACACACACACACACACACACACACACACACACACAGACAGACACGGCCATGTTTGATTATCGCTCGCATATTAAAATGCAACTGGCTTCCGGCTTTTGGCCTCTCATTGGCCGTGAGCAAACACACAGAATGAGCTGGAGGTGATGTTTGATCTGAGATAGGGAGTTTGTGAGTCAGCATACTGCAGGCCATCTGTGTGTGTGTGTGTATGTGACATGACTGGGGATATCCACCCGTGCGTCGGCTGCCTGCTCATTCCCTTTTTCGAACGTTTGTGTTATTTACTCGTGGCTATCTCTTACCGTGCTACTTCATCGTGGTGTATCTAAATTTAATAAGAGAGCGAAAGGATGAGATGGGGCGGGGCAGGGACACTTTTCAGCTGTGTGCATGGTTATTTTGGGAGTTTGAGCTGAAACTCTGTTCTGCGTGCTGTCACCGGAGCCGAGATTCATTTCCTGAGCAATAAGGCCTGAACGCGGAATACGAGCTCCATTCCTGTATGAATGCCCTGACAGCACCACCTTCCCCGTTCGATTCCTGAGGATTTAAAAAAAAAAAAATCCCTATTTCAGCTTTACTAGCATGCGGATTTTTACCGAGAGCGTCATAATAATACTGAAAACTTTATGCACACGGCTCAATTACTGTCAGGAAGAATGTCCGCGAGATCCTAGAGGAACACTGTAACAGCACGTCCTCGAGGGTTTTATTCCTCTTATACCACAACAACTTGCCAACGATTACAATCTTTTAATAACTAAAGAACGTTCCAGTTCTAGCTTACGTTATAGCAGCTATAAACGCAGCTTGTCATGCTACTAAAGTCTTCCCTGTGTCGGGAACATGTAAAGTTCTACCTGATCGTTACAAAGCACTGACACTGGAGACTCCTTCCATACGTTTAAACTCAGCGAATGCCTCCTGACAGAAAACTTCAGCCTATCAAAGATTTGTCAAAATCTGTTTATTTGGAGTGTTAACATGAACGAGCTGTTACTATAGAAACAATAACTTACTAAAACATATTGCAGCTGCGCTTCGGTCACAGCTGCTGTCGTACCTTCTGCCCAGTCAGATTGGAGAATTCGACAGCGTTATGCATTAATACAGTCCAGAAATCAGGCGCTGGGGGAAAAGTGGTGCTCGATATACAGTAGAAATGTTTTCCATGATGCGTAGTAGGTATTGCAATAAGTAGGTTTGCTGACAAAAATACATCAAAGCATGTCTCAGACAAACAGCGAGGGAGGAGGCAACGAGATCCGATCAGATCTATTAAGCGAAATGTATTGTATATTGTTCCAGATCTCCAGAGCTGGAGGTTTAAATGTTAAGCATGTTGTGTTTGTTCCTGTAGATTGGAACTAAAGCAGGCTGTTTAACTGCAAATCAGTGAACAAATGCCAAAATGACCATTATTTTACTTAATATAAACTGTTTTTTATATATATATAAAATATTGTTGTTGTTGTTATTATTATTTACACACATTTGCTTTTCTGTAATTTGACTTGTTAGCATTATTATGCATGATTTCTAGAATGACCAGATAAAATTGCAAGTTTTTTTCCCCCCCAACTCGTTTAATGAATAATCTCATTAAATCAGATCTGCAAAAAAAAAAATTAAATAAAAAAATAAAAATTTCGGATCTGTAATTCATTAGCTCCATAGTACACCAGGAGAATAAATTAAAAACGCTGGATGGCCGGGCTAATTAAACTCACTTTATGAATATGAATCATTTGTTCATCAGCAGGTCTGTTCAGGGATTTACAGGTCACACTTTAACCCCTCCGCCTCCCCCCCAACCATATTTTGGTCTTCTCACGTGGAAAGAACCAGGCAGCGTTGTACGGCTGGGGCAATGGGTTGTTCGGATGCCTGCTGCTTCCACTTTTAATGGGTTTTTGTAAAGCGTTACTCTGAGAGGAGAAGAGTTGCCATGGGTAAAGTCTGGGAATGAGGGCTCATTAGTGATCCTGCTGACATGCCTGCTTACTGACACACGATATAACTTTCTCAGCTGACTCCAAGGTTTGTCCTTGGAGCTGGCAGTTTGGTGGTCACGGCGGGAAATGTGTAAAGCAGGAATGAGAAACTTAGTTGGTTTTTTTTTTGTAATGAAATGCAATCTGTTGTGTAGGAGATGTTGTAGCTGTTTAACCTTTCAGATAAATGCTGATAAATGAACAAATTAAGGAGGAGGGGAAGTGTGTTATTGATCACTAAATAGATTTTTTTGTGTGTAATGAGGCCTGTTTGGCAGCTGTGGTGTAGGATAGGTGTGTCTGAATTGGGGGGCAGTGGTGGTTTGGCAGTTAAGGGGGTTCAAGTCCCAGCACTGCCAAGCTGCCACTGTTGGGCCTTAACCCTCTCTGCTCCAGGGGGCGCTGTATCATGGCTGACCCTGCCCTCTGACCCCAACTTCCTAACATGCTGGGAAAAGAATTTCTATGTAATGTATATGTGACCAATAAAGACTCATTATCTGCTCAGTATGGTGGTTTTGATCCCAAAGTGGGCATGGCCTAAACTGAAAATGCCAGCATTTTGTTTCAGAATGATGTGTGACTCTGACAGTTCCTCAACCTCACCTACATCACTCCAGTTCAAAATTAATCTCAACTGGAGATGGATTGTTTTTGAAATCCAACTCACGCAGTTATTATTTTTATTTTGGTTCAGCGTATGTTTGTCAGGACCATAGGAACAGGAACAGGATCACTCATCACAGGCTCACACATCAGATAGATGGTGGTGATGTCTGTCATCTGGGTTGTCACAGCACACGGACGGAGTACGTCACCGCCCCACCGGAGTCACCAAAATTGTAAATCTTTCTGGATGACCATCAAAACACTGCCGTTTCATCCGAAGTAAGACGACTAAAGAATCAGGTTATAGTAAATGAGATGCTTTGCGTGAAATGACCTTATGCCAGCTTTTATAATGATGTTTGCTTGCAAGGAGACGCTCTCTAGACCGTATAGATAATGCCCAAGGCTTGGTGAGAAGAAAAACTTAAGGACAAAACATCGTGACCCAAGGAACGGAGATGTGTACACGGAGATGTGGTGGCTGTGGTTCAGGTGGTAGAGCGGGTTGTCCACTAATCGTAGGGTTGGCGGTTCGATTCCTGGCCCACGTGACTCCACATACCGAAGTGTCTTTGGACAACAAGTTGCTCCCAATGGAAAGTTAGCACCTTGTGTGGCAGCTCTGCTACCATTGGCGTGTGTGAACGAGACACAGTGTAAAGCGCTTTGGATAAAAGCGCTATATAAGCTTTATATAAGTGCGCCATTTACCATTTACACTATGCGTGAACAAAGACACAGAAATCACGTTCAATTGAATTAATCTTAAAATGAATCAGTCATGGATCCATGATCAAATAAGGACGGGCAGTGTTATATTTTTTTGTTGCAGTTTGTTTGTTCAGAAATGTATACATTTGGTCATATCTATTCCCAGATTGCCTTTAGGAGGGTTTCTCAGTCCAGCTGATTAGCTACTGTAATTCTCAAGCTCTCGATGAGGCGTATGAGATGTTCTGGAAGAAGGAAAAGCTTGAAATTCTGCATCACAGAAGCCAGTTCCACCTGAGTTCCACTTGTATTTGTACTTCTTCGCTTGGTTTATGCAACAATGCTTCTCATCTAGTGGCGTTTTAGCAACCAAGCGTCTGAAAACGTGATCTGCATTCAGACATACTGAACAATGGGACAGAATACAGCATCACGTTAATATTTACTGATTTAAGTCATAGCTAAAGGCTATGTTGAAACTATGCTACGTGGTGCGACTGTAAATTTTCCAGTAGTCTGAAAACACCAGTGTAGTGAGGATTTACGTTCAAACTATACTACGCTAGCGCTTACATTCTACATATGGCTGCTTTACTTGAGAAACTCTCTACAGGATGTACCATGGCAAAGTCATGAGTGTAAAAAAAAAAAAAAAAAAAGATCGTACTGACGTAAATCGTTTCAGTTTAAGTACTGAAAAGGCGAGGATTGTGGACTGTGTGATTTGCAGATGATTTGAGACTCATCAGATGCTCTGTTTGAGTTCTGTATAAAGGCAGGTGGATGAGCCATGGTGAGTAATATTTGGCCGTCCTTACTGTGGTCTCTCGGTACTGTGCAGTGATTGAGGATGGGCACCAGATGGTGGACAATATGTCCAAGGCTCTTAGGAGGAACGTCCAGCACCCCAAAGGCTAGAGGAGCCAACATTCTGAGCAAATTACATTTTTCTATGTGACTACCCACGTCTCCTGGAGCGTGATGGCATGGCCGACTGTCCCGCAGAGTGTGGAAGCGTTCCCTGACCTTTCAGTCCCCTGTCTGTCTTTTCTATTTCTCTCTTCCTGTTTTTGGCCCGAAGAGATCACACCACAGAGCACAAGTGTAATGTTGGTGATATAGTGATGTAGATGTAGTGCAGGAAATGACAGCACTGTTCCTAGAACATATTTGTTTGACAATAAACTGGATCTAAACACTAGCGAAGAACCGTACTCCGAGACAGGATGTCTAAATTAAAATGAGGACTAATGTCGTTCAGTTGTTGGACGTTCCCTCAGGCCAGGAACGAACTTCAGAAATGAAAGTGTATCGATTTCCTGAAGCCAAGGCGCAGCAAAACGCCTGGACTGCTGCGGTGAAGAGAGACGACCGGATGCACGATAACTCCAGGGTCTGTAGCATGCGTTTCATCACAACATTTATGAAATATCGCATAATTAGGCGCGGGTCAACAAACCGTATCAGGGTCTAACAGACATTTAATGCGGCATGTCGTATCCTCAACAGCTGAATATTCAGCTTTGTAAAGCATTCATTCACATAAAAAACTTAACCTCTATCAAGCTGACTCTCCCAAACATAGATGTGCAAGCTCGAAGCACGCGGAGTGTGTTTTAGACAGCGTTCGACTTGCTTCAAATTCACCACACACAATACGGATGTCATCCGCATTATAAAAGCAAACATTTCCCACCTTTCTGCTGGGGAAAGTGCTTGTAAGCATCCAGATTACTTTAAGCTTTCCTTATCTTACTGGTGTAAACACACTGCAAGGTATTAACCCGATAATGGTGCGCTTTGGTGCAAGTCGCTTCATGTAAAAACTTCATGTTTTCTCACATTCGTTCTCAAACGATAAAGGGTAATCGGACAGTCGAGCATTTATTTTTTATTTTGGTATATATCTTGTTTATTTGCATTTCAGGAGGTAGTTGAGCGGCTGTGGATCAGGTGGTAGAGTGGGTTGTCCGCTAATCGTAGGGTTGGCGGTTCGATTCCCGGCCCACGTGACTCCACATGCCGAAGTGTCCTTGGACCACAAGTTGCTCCTGATGGAAAGTTAGCACCTTGCATGGCAGCCCTGCTACCATTGGTGTGTGTGTGTGTGAATGGGTGAATGAGAACCAGTGTAAAGCACTTTGTCGGCCCACTAAGGTTAAAAAGGCGCTATATAAGTGCAGACCAGTTAGTCTTTTCTGACAGGTTCACATTTAAAAAAAGATAAAAAATGTCCACCGGACATGCTTTAGGAAAAGTCATGTGCAGAAACGTTCTGATTGAAACTATTAATTCTCCTCTCGACAGTCTCAGCATGACTCTGTAATATTGGCTTAGCTTTGAGAAGGACGGTGAGCGCATGTGTGAAGAAACACAATTAACCTGAATGAGCAGTGAGACAGGACCGACTCTGATGAATCTGCCCATTAAAGAGAGCACGCAAAGCCCCGAGGGGGGGGATCTGCATTTCCGACAGAGAGCGAGAACAAATACCCGAAAGGCTCCAATGAGCTGTGCAGACGTTTGTCTTTACCAAGCTATACAGCTCCATCGTGTATACTACTTTGTGAAATATAAAGAAAAATAAAATCAAATTTCTTCCTGTGGAGCGTTTAAAGACCGACAGCCAGAAGCTTTCCGCCACACCAAACACCGAATTGTGAAAAGCCATTGTTAAGATTTAGATTGAGCCGAGCGCTCCGGGCTAGTAAATGGTCTGATAATCGACAAATGAGATTTGTTTGTCTGCTTTTCACCATCCTTTACACTATCGAGCATGCTTCTGCTGACATCAAGGTGTATTTCTATGTGTTTAGCTCCGAGGCAGCGACGATTCCTCAAGATCACCTTTGCGTATATTGTGGATGCTTTAAGGCACTGGTGGTGTCTCGGTGGTTAAGGCTCTGGAATGCTGATCGAAAGGTTATTAGTTTAAATTACCCTAATGTCAATCTGCTCCTGGACCCTTGAGCAAAGACCTTACCCTTCATCTGCTCAGCTTGGATAAAAGCATCTGCCAAATGAATAAATGTAAATGTGAGGCACTTGCATTTAGAAACTGCTTACAGAACAGAATAGAGATCAAACACTGGGTAGCAGGAAGCCCAACTTTTTCCGTTAGTTTTTTTTCTTTCTTTCTTTTACCGGTCTAGGAATTCTCAGTTAAGTGCTAGCAATAAGGATGTGAGTCTAGGTATGTTGGCATTAAGTGTACCGTACGTTTACTGTAAAACTCCTGTCTTGAACATAGTTCGTATTGAAGCAGTCCATTACACATGAGCAGGAGCATGTAGACCTCAGACTGGAAGATGTAGGAGTTGAAGTAGGATCCAAACGTGATGCGGCGCTTGAATGACCTCAAGATGGGAGTTGAGGTAAGATCCAACTGGAGTAGCGGCCTGTAGATGTCAAGATGGTAGGTGTATGCAAGTAGGTTCCAAAAGGGAGCAGGAGCTTGTAGATCTCAGGATTACAGACTCAGGAGCTGAAGTATGTTCCAACAGGAGCAGGAGTTTGTAGATCTTAAGATGGCAGTGGTTAAAATGTTGAACTACTGACCGGAAGGTTGTGAGGTCAAATCTCTACACTGCCAAACTGCCACTGGTGGGCCCTTGAGCAAGGCCCTTACCCCTCAACCTGCTCAATTGTATAAATGAGATAAATACAAGTTGCTCTGGATAAGGACGTCGGCCAAATGCCGTAAATGTAAGATGGTAGTCATAAACATACAGTAGGTGTTGAAGTAGGATTCACCTGGGAGCAAGAGCTCAAGTAGGATTCACCTGGGAGCAAGAGCTCGTAGAACAGGAGTTTGTAGACATCAGGATGGTAGGCGTAGTAGCTGAAGTGAAATCCAAAAATGAGCAAGAGCTTGTAGATCTTAAAATGGCACACTTGGGAGGTAATTTAGAAGCCAAACAAGAGCAGGAACTTGTAGTCCTCAAGTTGGTGGGCATAGACATACGAGGTACAGTAGGATATAAATGGAAGCAGGGGATTTTTAGGCTTCAGGGTGGAAGTTATAGGAGCTGAATTAGGATCCAAACTGGAAAAGGAGCTTGTAGACTGCAGGATGGTAAACATAGGATATGAAATAGGAACCGAACAGGGACTTGTAGATTTCAGAAGCGGAAGGGTAGAAGCTTGTAGGCTTCTGAAGGGAAGTACAAGTTTGTGTTCACCAGAATAATATGTATCTTGAAGACCTCAGCATTGGAGATCTAGGAGCCTGTAGATTTCAGACAGGGACTAGGGGCTTGTGTGTCTCAAAATGACAGGGCCATGTGAGGTGAAATAGGATCCAAACAGAAGAGGAGCTCCTGTTTGGATCCTCAGGATGGCTGAAGTGGGATCCACCCAGGAGCAGGGGTAGATCTCAGCAGGGAAACAGGAACTTGTGGTCATTATGATGTCATGAGTCAGATCCTGACAAGATGCAGGGGCTTGTAGACCTCTGGATGGTAAAAGTAGGAAATTCAGCTAAATCTTGTGGGCCTCTGACTGAAAAGCTGGACATCAGGAGAGCAAGAAAAGAGAGCTGGAGTTTGTTGTTCTTGTGAGGAGAGCAGGAGCAAGCCTCTCTGGTGGATGGTGGAGTTAGGATCTGGGTATGGCAAGAGTTTGTAGCAAAGCCAAAGCTGTTCAAGTAGAGCAACATGGGCATAACTTCTAAAGATGATTGAATACCACATTATTCAGTGCGCAAGCAGACATAATTAGATCCAAGCCTAAAAGATCAGAGCTGGCACTCGGTGCAGTCTCGAGCACCCCTCAGACACCAGCAGTGGTCTTTCTTGAGAGATTGGAGGTGAAGATAGTATGGTGCTCATTGTGACTCGGGTTAGGGTTAGGGTTTCTTTCCTAATGTTTTATTTTTAGAGAATGTATAACATATTTCGGCAATCTCGACTGACTGTTTCCCTAAACAGAGTCATTAGAATGCAGGGGGTAGCGGTGGGGTCTGGGACCCGGAGAACTCCCGGCTAATGAGCTGGATGGAGAGATGAAAGGCTGTAGCTGCTCTTTCGCCTGTATGCTTCACATTTTGTTGCCTCGAGCACACTTGAACTTGTTGCTGAGGGACCGACGCGCATAACTCAAAACGCCCACAGGCAATTCTTAATATTTCTCAGCTCGTCCGTTTTACTTTGCTGTGTGATTTTTCACTTGAATGACGTGGGTAGAGAATAAGTGCTTACTTCACTTGTTAATAAGAGAGATTCTTAAATTACGGTGGAGGCGAAATTAAGAAAGCAATTTTATTGTGCGATTAAACACAGCTGGGGAAAGTTTCTGTTACGGTGCAAGAGAATGTGTTAACAAGACGGGAGGGAGAAGGAGAGGTGGAAAAGGAGGATGTTTATTCCTCCTGTCATTTCCCCTTAGCTGTCACAACCCAGCCTTGACCTGAGATCCCGTTTACATCACTGCAGGGCTGTGTGTGTGTGTGTGTGTGTGTGTGTGTGTGTGTGTGTGTGTTTGACCTACTTTTTATAGTAAAGCTTCACTGATTCATACAATCCCGATGGACTTTGCAGCATCTAAATCCTGTCTGGCTTTGCACTTTTACTATCCATGAGAAAAACATAGTATACTAATGTACTGTATGTGACTATACAAGTTGCTATAATAATAATAATAATAATAATAATAATAATAATATTAATAGAAGAAGAAAATAGTAAAATAGGAATAATAATAATAGTAAATCATAGCAGTGATGGAAAGAAGAAAACAATAACAATAGAAAACTGAAGAAATATAATAAAACATGTATACTTAAATAAATAAATAAATAAATAAATAAAATATAAAAGTCATGTAAAAGTAATGCTCAAGTATTAACCTACTGAATTCTAAATTTCAGCATACTTCCCCTGGGCTCGATAATTTAGTACTCCTGATGTACTTAATATAAAATATACATTAATTAATCCACTTTAAACCACATCTTTGCTGAATTCTGGATTCTGATTGGTCAGAAGGTGTTGATTAGTTTTCTATAACAGCGGCAGCTGACAGTAGCGCAGCTGCAAATCATGCGCTATAATGCGCTATCGTTTCTATAGCAACAGCTCATTCGCAGGGACTCGTACTGCAGCCGTTCCACATAAACAGATTTTCAAAAAAAAATTTTTTTTAAATGTGTGTAATCGTTGATGCAGACATTCCACAACTCTGAAATGCAACAATACATGGATAAAAATCCAATAATAGGCTCGTTAATAATTCGTTAATAGATCGTAAATAAAAATGTTATTATTTCTTTATGACACAGGATGTGTTTTAGTCCTTTCCTGATGTTAAAGAAATACTTTCCCAAATCGTCTCCCAAATAAGATTGTGTTATTTTTGGGAAGTATGCTTGAAAAGCTTCAAATATTGCTTTTGTATCAGCTGTGTACAGGACATACAGCACTGCTGTTCATCATGGAGGTGACACATGAGGAAATGTGTGTTCTGTGTATATGTAAATGTAATGACTACAAGCAAACTAAACAAATGACCTGGTCAGGGTCGGGGTGGGTCTGGAGCCTATCCCAGGAACGCTGTGCGCGAGGTACGAACACACCCGGGATGAGATTCCAGGCCATTGCAGAGCAGTGGTGTTTCAAATAATTGTCTAAGTGAAAATATACAAAAGTACTTTATGAATGTATACAAAAATATAAAGGTGGGCAAAGTATATCCTGATGCACCGAGTCCCCCCCCACAAAAAAGTTTCTACTTCTAGTCCTTGTGTATATTTGACCCCTAACGCTACAGCTACGTTAGTTACTCCTCATGAATTTTTCTCCAGTGGTGAACAGACTAGACTATAGAGCTACCGGTGGTCTAGTCCACCTGTTCTAGATCAGCGCTGGAGAACAGGACCATCTGCACCACTGTAGGGTTTCCTCTGCCTGCTCTGCTCCGACTTCATCAAAAATCTCTGAAAGATCCGGAATAAATGAACCGACTGCTGAGCGAGTCTGGAATTCTCGGATACCGGCGTGGAGCAGATGATCTCCTGAGCTCCTGATGTCTGCTTAGCACTTGATTTACGCTTTACTAGTGTAAAAATTCTTCAGTTATTGAATCAGGCCAAACGTGACTCGTTACATTTTGGGAGAACACGGGGAGAGCTTCTTTCTTCGGCGCACGGTTTGAGGATGCGTAGTTTCAGCGTAGATGAATGCCAAAGAGAGGAAAAGCAACCACTCTGCAAAGTCACAGACGAGCTGACGGAAGGCTTGTGCCTCGTGACGGTCAACCGAGTTATATAGCGCTAACAACCTCCCAACGATTGTAAAAACATGTTCACTGTCTGTGGTATGACCAGTCTAGACAGGCCGCATCATAAACAAGAGCGTCTCCTCTAACCTCCTGGTTCACTGACCACCGGACCCAAAACAGAGACTCAAGCAGAAGTATTAGGCAGAGGTTTATTCTTTTACCGGAGCAGTCTCTTCAGGGACGTTCACAGCCACACAAAACAGGAGAGAGAGAACACGCCAACGATACACCCACTACAGGAAAACAAAACAGCAGTGCGAACACACCAGTAACGGTACGACACTGTACTCGCACCGAACCCCAAATCATATTATGTCCCAGGACGTAAGTTTTTAAAAAAAATTAAATAAAAAAGTGAGTCGTTGATATGTGAACGTAACTTTTAAACATGTCGAGTGATGTGATATGAGATTTTCTCTAGCATAGATGGCACGCTACGGTGTTTTAAAGAGTGCGAGAGCGGCCGACTGCACTGTGGACCGAGACGCGTGCAGTTCCTTTCTCCTCATTCACGGTTCATTAAAGTAAAAACGGCATGGCTGAAAGTTGTTTTTTTAAAAAGTAATTTGTAATATTAATTTTATTAGTATTCTGACATTCTGTGAAAAGGAAATCAAATCTAAAACGCATCGTTTGAGTTTCTGTTACTGCTTTTATAACACTTTGTTGAAATGACCCAAGTTAAAGGCAAAGCGAAGTGTAAAAAAAATATATCAATAAACGTCCATGTCAACCTATTCCTCACCTCCCCACCCCCCGGGTCAACTGTCCACTATGGTTATTTCCCGCATGGTTACCATGGTTACCGGTACAGACCTACCTTTGGACTCGCATTGCTTCTCGTCGGAGTCTACAGAGACAATTCTATGCGTCAAACGTATAAACTTATTAAATAGTGAGTGATGGAGATTTGTGTCGTCTAAGGACAGCTTCAGAGCAGGTTTATTTGCATTTCTAATCCGGTTGTTTGCTATAAATCTGACGCCTGGCCGTTGGAAGACACCGGAAGGTGTCTTGAGTGGTCAGAAGGCCTCATAAACCTGAGATCGATCCACAGAGAGCATGCCCCGCCCCCATGATATTAAAAATACAAAAAAGATTGTTGTCTAAAACTACAAATTTGACATTAATCATAGACGTTGATCACTGAAGAAGAAGAAGAAGAAGAAGAAGAATCACTCGATCGAACAGACGTCCCAAAGACTCACCCTGTGCATGCTGAGTGGACTGTAGCTCGGCTGAGCGTTATGACTCATTAGTGCTCGGGGAATGGAGGGAACGACTTTGAGGAACAGTAATGAAGCGTTTAAATGAGCACTCGACATGTTCCTTCAAGTCTGCAAGCTGAACTTCAGGGGTGCAGCCCACACACACGATCTGTTATTTAGATTTATACCACAGTGCCGATGAGTCCTGGATTCTGATTGGTCAGGAGGTTTATTATTGTTTGTTATTTTCTATAACTGCATCCCCGACAGTAGCGCAGGCTTATATGAACGCGCTCGTTCTGATATGTTATCGTTTCTATACTGTAGTAACGGCTCGTTCATAGGGACTCGTTATGAAGGAAGCTCCACGTGAACTGATTAACACAATGTGTGTAATCGTCGATACGGTGACATTTCAGTTCATTTAATTATCGTTGACATTTATGGAAAGAGTCTCCAGTGTCGACGCTTTGTAAGTTTTCTGAGTATCTGGCTGTATCTCTCTGGGAGGAAGCGTGTGTTAGCCTTTACTCTCCCCCGCTGATTAGCTGTCAATTTTGACACGTGAATTAGCTTTAATGCTAACTGAAAAGCTAGTTTCCAGAGATAATTAAAGCCGAAACCAGATGAAATAAATCTGAAAAAGTGTTAAACAGAGTACTATATCAGCACGCTAAAAAATAAAACCGATCACAATTTACCCGTCGTAAACTTTGCAAAGGTACTGAATCGGCTACGGTTTTACAGAGGAATATTACTGGGAACCAAACAAAAAGCGTTCACGCTATTATCCTGAGATCGTGAGTTCGAATCAAAGCAATTACTACAGTAACTAAACTGTAAACTGTCTGATAACTAAACTAGCTAACACTTGCTTCCTCCAACACACGTGAAGTGAGCGCAAAAAGAAGCACATGACTGCACGTTAGCTATTAGCTAGTGTTAGTTAGTTAGTTAGGAATTGGCTAATGACCAAATTGGGAGGGAAAAAAACGCCCAATTAAATCTGATTTATTGTAGCCGGAACAATCATGTGGTAACATCTAAAAATCTTAATGGGTGGAGCTTTGGAAATCCCACATTTGCTTCCTGTCTAACAGATCTATTAGCTAAATGGATGCTCATATCCTGCCTCTGAGGCGTGGCACATCAGAGCAAGCAGAAAAACTTAACAGCTCAAGACTTATCCGTATCCTGTCAGGATTTAGAGAGAATTGTGAGCCGGAACCGAGGGGAACGTCGCGTTCAGCGCTGACATTTTTTAAAAAAGGTTGGTGTTTTTCCACGGTCTTGTAGTGTAGCGAGCACTGAGGTATGCTATTAGTGATTGAATCTGAGGAGAAGCTGGACCTCTCGACCTTGCATGCTCCTCCAGTGGAACATTTTTGGCCTTTTTCATTATGCTCTAATTTAGACCACATTCATGCTAGGCTCCCCCCCCCCCACCCCCTTACCCATCCACCAACGCTCGCTTTCTTTCATGTAATCCTTTCGGGATGAGGCTGTGAGGATCTTTGTTTTATTTTATTTTAATTTTTTAAGTGCTGCTGTCTCTGCTTTACATAGCAGAACATTCAATCTTTCAGAAAATATTTTTTTTGGGGGTGGGGGGATAGTCAAGTGAGAGAAACAAATATGGTGGACAAATGTATTTGGAGCTGCTTGTTCAGCACACATTAGCTACTTTGCCATGAAAGAATTAGTAACACTGGTCCAGTCACACAAGCAGCTCAGATTTTCTGCCTCCAAAGCTACAGCGAAGACAAACAACCCCTTCATCTGCATTACTGAGAATAATATAGATCTGATCTAATCTAGTTAGTTAATCGATTGGACTGGAGATCACTTTTTAACATTGTGTGAATTGGAATGAAATACACCGATCAGCCATAACATTAAAACCACTGAGCGGTGACGTGAATAACATCTGATTATCTCCTTACAGTGGCACCTTTCAAGGGGTGGGGTATATTTATTAGGCAGCAAGTGAACAGTCAGTTCTCCAAAGTGATGCGTTAGAAGCAGGAAAAATGGGCAAGTGTAAAGATCTGAAGGATAGCACCAGGATGAACTATGGGAAGAAGGCAGTGTGATGCTCTGGGAAATGTTCTGCTGGGAACCCTCGGGCCCTGGCATTCATGTGGATGTTTCTTTGACACGTACCACTTACCTAAACATTGTTGTAGACCAAGTACACCCTTCATGGCAACGGTATTCCCTAATAGCAGTGGACTATTTCAACAGCCACACTACAAAAACTGTTCAGGAACGCTTTGAGGAACATGACAAAGATTTCACTGACTCGTCCTCGACATTCCTCAGATCTCAATCCGGTCGAGCGTCTGTGGGACGTGCCGGACAAACCGGTCCGATCCATGGAGCCCCCACCTCGCAACTTGACCTTCAGAGGTCTTGTGGAGTCAATGGAGCTGATTTGGCAGTACAAGTGGGATCTACACAATATTAGTCAGGTGGTTTTAATGTTCTGGCTGATTGGTGTAATTTTACAATTTAGAAAAAATTCATTTTAAGGACTATTTTTCTTTAATTGCATGTGTTAATGATGAAGCAGGTGGGCAGAAACCTACATCTCAGGCTTGTGCACTTCATTATTCCGACAGCTCTGTTATCACTCCGTTTTTTTTCCTGCTCTAATTAATGACTACCCACTGTGCCGCTGCACTACCCGTTTCTGGCACGTGGCCCTCAAAGGCACGGCAACTCGAAGAAAAACGAGTCGTGCCAAAACTCATTCGATATGACAACGAAACGAGGAGGATAATAAAGCGAGAGCTGCTCCTGCCGGGACACGTGGCAGGGTGGAGGAAGAGCTCAGAGCCGTGTTGAAATCCGCTCGATCTGAGGAGAAGGACTCGCGAGGAGCTGCAATGAAGCCCGAGCAAGTGCAAGCTCTTTTAAATCACGAATACGGCCATTACGACTGAAAATAAATAAATAAATGCCTCTTTTAAAAGTAAACGTATGGTGTGCTGTGTAAATAAGCTAATATGTGCTCACTAATGCACACTTAAATACTGATTTAAGCCAACTTTTTGACGCTAATAATAGCTAGCAACACTAGCGTGTTGACTAAACATAAGCTTTGGTTATTTCTAATGAATCATCAACAAATATTCCCCTGATGTTCACGTTTAATACATCACCAACCCTGTCATGCTAGTTAACCTGTCTAATGTAAGCTAAATACAATAACAGCTAGCTAGCATTAACGAAAACACTTGTTAATGTAGCTAACCGTTCTAGCTAACATTTACCTAGCTGTATATAATATAAATCTTTATGTGATATATATATTATGAAATGTATGCAATTTAACTAATAAACAAAACATCCTGGATACAAATGAATTATTTCCTCCCTTCAATTTTTGGTGTTCACGCCTTTGATCCCGTTTCCATCCAACCCGACGGACGTTGATGGAAGGAGTCTCCAGTGTCGGTGCTTTGTTACAGTAACTTTTTTCTGACGTCTTCAGGACAGACGAGTTTAGACTCGACTGTTTCTCGGTTTTTCTTGTCGTTATTACAGGAAGTTCCTCAACATTAAGTGTAACTGTAAACGTATTAAAAGTATGAGGTGCAGTTAAATTGTTGCGTGGTGTAAGAGGGATAAAACACTTGGGGACGTGCCGTTCTTGGAATACGATCAATGTACGGACGGTGAAAGTAACTCGGCTTCATCACACCACTCGGTTATTGATTCGTTTCCTGTAACAGCATGACATGAGGCGTTTTTATTCCTCACTTTAATGACTGATGCAGGCTGGCAGAAGTTGATTATCTTATTGATTTCTTATTTCACCTTTCGTCTACTCTGAAAACACATGAGCTCGTTAAGATGCGAGGACGCAGTCCGTCTCAGTCGTGCGCTTGAACACACCTCGCTGTTTGAATACTGAGCACCGGGCTCGCAGTGTGATTACAGGGCACAGGAAGACGTCCTTCAGCCAATCAGTGAGCTGTGTTTTTTTTTTTTTACGGTTTTAGAGTCCTGCTCTATGTGTATCAGGACGGAGTTACTCGCCGCTGTGGCTTTGTGTAATGATAAAGCTTCCCCTGTGGTATGAACGGATTTGATCAGGAGGGTGACTGAAGATCCTCCTCACGTGTGCATGTGTGTTATTCGCTTCTACGGCGAGCCGTTCTAGCATTTAATTCCCCCTGGCTCTATTAGTAGCCGTAATTTAGTTTTGACTAGTCAAAATTCCAATCCACGTTATCTATTCTGCAATTTTTAATCGTCATAATTGACATTAACGATATCTACGTTGTTATTTTGACTAGTCATATACTTCCATTGACTTACATTGGAAAATATTTTCTGATATCTACATACAAATGAGTTTTGACTAGTAGAAATCGTAATTAAAGATCCCCATCATTCATTTTGCACTATGTGTAATTCTAATGGAGTTTTTTCACTAGTACAAAATGTCATTCGAGATATCTCTATTTGGGTTTTGTTCAGTCATGATTCAAATTTAAGATATCTTAAGTCCTCATCATTAAAGATATCCAAAAATACATTTTACATCTCTGAAATGAACATATAACTAGTCAAAATCGTTACGACACCTGAGGTGGAAGCAAGCGCAGGCGATGCCGAAGCAGGAAGGCGAGGAACAGGCTGAAGGCATAGTCGTGATACAGGCGTTAGTCAGACGATCAGGCGAACGGACAATACTGGGCTAAAGCAGGGAATCGTAGTCAAAACACGAGGCGGTAAATCCGTAAACCAGGAAGATCCAAAAACAATGGAGACGGCTTGGTGAAACGCCAGAGACGTGACGGCTGAGCGTTTACTTCGCAAAGTTCAAATGTTCCCAAGGTCTCTTATAAACTGTGTTGTGTGTGTGTGTGTGAGAGATTGACTGCAGGTGTCCGTAATCAAAACTCCAGAGAATGCGAGTGTGGGAAGTGTAGTCTTTGTCGGCCATGTTTGTAGTCCGCGCTGCATTCTGGGAACTGCAGTTGCGAGTTCGCAACGATGTGACAAAAACACAGTTGTAGATGTCTTGAATTTGATTTATGTCTAGTCCAAACTTAAATAAAGATATCTTGAAGTGAATTGATTATTAGTCAAATCTTATTTAAAGACATCTATAATGTAATTAAAGGGATCTCAAATGGATCTCTGACTAGGGCGAGCTTTATTTACTGTATAGAGATCTGCAAATGTCTTTCTGACCTGGACGAATCTCAATAGACGCATGTTGAATCAACATTCTAGTCTAGACTAGTCGACATTGCTTTATCGATCGCTAAATTGGGTATTCAAATAACCCTGTTGCTAAGCCCCGCCTCTCCAACAGCATCAGTCTTTGCACAGCACATTGTAAAGAAGTCTCATAACCCAGACTCCCAGTTATTACAAGTCAAGCTGTTTGCTTATGTCCCCTGATTCACTAAGATCCCTAATAGAAATAATAAGCAACAATCGAAGCTTGTTCGAAGGAGAATAAACAGGTGCGCTCGTTACGAGAGGTTTGTTACGAGTGATCTACAAAGAACGATCGTCGTAAATCACAGTACTCTGCAAGGCACCCTACTGTCTTAGGCACCCTATTGTTTTTGTGTGTAAACCGTCATCCCGTTGATTGAAAGCACCTGACTCTAACTTCACCTTCAAATGAACTGCTAATCCTAGGGGTTCACATACTTCTGCCACTCACGGATACATAAAATTGGATCGTTTCCCTCAATAAATAACAGACCAAGTATAATACGTCTGTCTCATTAGTTTAATTGGGTTCTCTTTGTCTGCTTTCAGGGCTTGTGTGGAAATCTGATAAGAAAATGCGGAAATGTAGAACATTCTAAAGGGTTCACAAACTTTCAAGCGCCACCGTACAGTAACATGAATATCAAATATCAGAACGGGGCGGATATATTTTTTTTTATTTGATAATCTTGCCTTGGCTTTCTGCAAAGAACATTTTGTGTAAGGGGCCAGTGTAAATGCAACTATAAACACTATATATATATATATTTATTTATTTATTTATAGCTCATCTAGGCTATGTAAACTTCTTTTAAAATCATATTTTTATTGATATTTGGTTCGGAGTACCTCAAACGCTTCACGCTGAGTAAAGATCGAGAAGATAATGGCGTAACATGCCTGGATTCATCATCATCCGTCTTTGTTTTTGCTTTTAGAGGTCCTTCTTCTTCTGTTCTTGTTGTGTCTGCTACTGAGTTGCAAGTAATTGCGTGTTATTTCTCATTCTCCAGAAGAGCAGTGAGTGTGTTCATGGTTAAGGAGCAGTAAAGTGCTTCATTTGCCTAGCACTTTTGGCAGCTGTTATCATGGCGGCCATTTCAAAGGCAGCCGTCTGTGAGCGCAAACAGACGTATTTACACCTCCGAGCTGCTCTCCTGAAAGCCTGCGTGTATATTAGTGACGAGTCTGGCGCGCTGGATGAAACGGTTCCAACCGGACGCACCTCTGAACAATGCAGCAGCACACCTGCGAAACATAATAATGTGCCCGCGTACAAATAAAACGACCCCGGCGCTTATATTTGTGTCAGTGTTGTATTAATGATTATAGAAACTATTCCTGTGAACATTTAGCCTTGTACAGAGTGTTGTGTGTAAGCAGCGTCTGAAAATAACTCGAATCAGCAATTCAGATCAGATCCTGCTCTTAATCAGGCACCGGCGCTTGTGCAGAGGATCATCACTCAGAGTTCGGATCTTGGAACGTGAAACTGAAGTAAATCGACGACTTTGAACACATTTCCAAATCATGTTTCTAGTTGAAACTGTTCTTAATCTCAGATATGATTGGTGTTGATTAATTCTCTAGAACAGCGGCTCTGACAGTAGCGCAGCTGCAAATCACAGGTTTATATCAGTGCGCTCGTTCTAATACGTTATCGTTTCTATAGCAACGGCTTGTTCACAGGGCTTCGAATGGCGGATGCTGTATGTAAACCGAATTTTAAACAAGGTGTGTAATCGCTGATACGGTGAAGTTTTGTGTAAGGAGATGTTTAATGAACTTTTATGGAAGGAGTCTCCAGTGTCAGCGGTTTGTAACGGTCAGTAAGTTTTACGACATTTTCAGAACAGAGGAGTTTACGCTTTGCGGTTTCTTAGTAACATGACAAGCTGCGTTTTTTTTTGTCTTATTCACTTCAAGAGAAAAAAGGGAGGCTGGTGAGGACAGTATTGCTTAGAATGTCAAAAAACAAAATAAAAAATAAAAAACCCAACCACCACTGCCACTACCACCACAACAACCACCGCTGCCACCACCACATTCACCACTGCCACCGCTGCCACCACCACAACAACAACCACAATCACCACTGCCACTACCACCACAACAACCACCGCTGCCACCACCACAACAACCACTACCACCACCACAACCACCGCTTCCACCACTACCACCACCACCACAACTACCACCGCTGCCACCACCACATTCACCACTGCCACTGCTGCCACCACCACAACTACCACCACCACAAAAACCACCACAACAACCACTACCACCACCACAACCACCACCACAACAACAACCACCACCACAACCACCGCTTCCACCACAACTACCACCGCTTCCACCACTACCACTACCACCATCACTACAACCACTACAATAGAATCCCTAATGATTGCATCGTAACATTGAGTGCGTTCATAGTTCATTCATAGATGTGGTCTTCATAGAAAGTGTTATTTTTTTCTGTTGTTTGTTTGTTTATTGTTTTGTTTTTTTTGAAAGGGGAATCCTCTGCTGTAGGTTTTTGCATGGAATGTAAAATCTAGGAATCCACGATTGTGCTAGATGAAACCTTTTGCCCGCACAACACTCGTTTGAGGTGTTTCAGGTCAGGGTAGGGCAAGCAGAGGCACATGCAGTGCTGGTGCTATTTGTGAGGGCATGATTAATAAATGTGAACTTTACTCAGTCTCTCTCACACACACACACACACACACACACTGATCAGAAAGTCGGCAGCACTCGCACACAGCAGAAGGTGCTTGGACCCCTCAGGCACTGCACTGGTGGACAAGGCATATATAATCTCTTCAGCACTTCCTCCACTCTCATCCATCTCGGTCACTCTGATCTCATGGGCTCTGATTAAAACCTGTACATTTGGAACAAGTCTCATTCTTTCAGTGAAGTCCGTCTTCTTCACTTTGGACCAATGGATTTGTCTCTCCTACTGAACGTATCTCTAATCCAGGGATCTTCAGCTGGAGGACCACGGCCTGGATGCAAAGTATTTCACCAGAAATTTTTCACCTAGGACTCGAAAAAATGCTGTAGCAGAGCTGATCCATGTAAGAAAAGTACTCCCTGTAGTTTGGAGACTCTAAACATGAACCGTCGGTTGGCAGTTTAACCAATCACGTTGATTTATGTTCATTATTTATCTCATCAGACCTGAGACTGGCTACAGAGAGAGCTGGAGAGGTCAGAAAGGGTATTTATGTATCGTTTAGGGTCTGATTAAAGTGAAGCGATGACGTGACTTGTTAAAAAAAAAGAAAAAGAAAAGTTGACTGCAGAACGAACAGAGAAGTATGTGTTTATTCTCTATTTCTAGTCCAAAACAGCTGTGTCATGAGTTTAGCACTCAGATGTGTGCATCAGGACAAAAAGTCATGGGATTTTACTTTAAAGCATCATATACAGTGCCGTCCACTAACATTGGCACCCTTGGTAAATAAGAGCAAAAAAGGCTGAAATTATCTTTATTGTTTTCATCTTTTATTAAAAAAACTCTGCTCTCATGGATATCAAACAATTGCAAACAAAACACCGGTTTATCAAAAAAAATCTTTGTTAAATATAGGTGCACAACAATTATTAGCACCCTTTTAGTCAATACTTTGTGCTAGCTCTCTTTGCCAAGATAACAGCTCTGAGTCTTCTCCTATAACGCCTGATGAGGTTGGAGAATACATGGCGAGGGATCTGAGAGCGTTCCTCCATACAGAATCTCTCCAGATCCTTCACATTTCGAGGTCCATGCTGGTGGACTCTCCTCTTCAGTTCACCCCACAGGTTTTCTATGGGGTTCAGGTCAGGGGACTGGGATGGTCATGGCAGGACCTTGATTTTGTGGTCAGTAAACCATTTTTGTGTTGATTTTGATGATGTTTTGGATCATCGTCCTGCTGGAAGATCCAACCACGACCCATTTGAAGCTTTCTGTCAGAGGCAGTCAGGTTTTCATTTAATATCTGTTGATATTTGATAGAGTCCATGATGCCATGTATCCTAACACAATGTCCAGGTCCTCTGGCAGAAAAACAGCCCCAAAACATTAAAGATCCACGTCCATATTTAACCGTGGACATGAGGGACTTTTCCATACGGCTACCTCTCTGTGTGCTCCAAAACCACCTCTGGTGTTTATTACCAAAAAGCTCTATTCTGGTTTCATCTGAGCATAGAACCCGATCCCATTTGAAGTTCCAGTAGTGTCTGGCAAACTGAAGACGCTCGAGTTTGTTTTTGGAAGAGAGTAGAGGCTTTTTTCTTGAAACCCTTCCAAACAACTTGTGGTGATGTAGGTGACTTCAGATTGTAGTTTTGGAGACTTTCTGACCCCAAGACACAACTAACTTCTGCAATTCTCCAGCTGTGATCCTTGGAGATGTTTTATCCACTCGAACCGTCCTCTTCACAGTGCGTTGAGACGATATAGACACACGTCCAATTCCAGGTCGATTCATAACATCTCCAGTTGACTGGAACTTCTTAATTATTGCCCTGATGGTGGAAATGGGCATTTTCAATGCTTGTGCTATTTTCTTATAGACACTTCCCATTGTGTGAAGCTCAGCAACCTTTTGCCGCACATCACAGCTATATTCCTCGCTCTTACCCAATGTTATGAATGACTAAGGGAATTTAGCCTATGTGTTACCTCATATTTATGCCCCTGTGAAACAGGAAGTCATGCTTGAACAATTTCCTGTTCCTAGTCACCCAGCTGTACTAACAAAATTTAAAATATCAATGGGAATATATTTCAAATATATTTTACTCATATGAATTCATCGGGGTGCCAATAATTGTTGCACACCTATATTTAACACAGATTTTTTTTGTTGTTGTTGATAAACCTGTTGTATTTGCAATTGTTTGATATCCTTGAAAGCATTTGTAAATTCTTTTAACAAAAGATCAAAACGTTAAACAATAAAGACAATTTTTCAAAGCCTTCTTTGCTCATATTTACCAAGGGTGCCAATATTAGTTTAGGGCACTGTATGAAGTTTGCAGTACAAAGAAAGCTCTGTGTGATGAATTTACAGCTTTCATTTGTTTATCTTCAGTAACGGCTGTATCCTGCTCAGAGTCACGGATGGTGTACATGACTATTTTGTTTATATTTTGGGAAACGGAACCGACTAAGGATGTAACGTGTGCGGGTGAAATCAGTAGTAATAACTGCAGGACCGTTTTGTTTCGGAGTTCATCGCACGGGACACGAGTACTAACGTGACGCACCACCACGAAAGAAAACATAAGCGCTTCAAATTATCTTGCGGTTAAGCATTAAAAGCAGAGGTCCCGCTTGTTCTTTTCCGATCCTGATACTGATAATGAAGCCTCGAGTATCAGCGGATATTGATACCCAGCTGGTATTTATTTATTTATTTATTTATTGACCGACTACTATGGTTTAAAGTAATTTTTTTTTTACTTTAAAAAAATAAATAAAAAACCCAAATACATAGCTGCAAAGACAACAAAACTGCAGCTTTCACACACACACACACACACACACACACACACACACACAAAAAAAACTATTTCCATTGCAAATATAATAAATAAATAAATAAATAAATAAATAAATAAATAAATAAATAAATAAAATCAATCCTAACCAAAAAGATTTCTTCAGATACAGGTTACAGGTATTTCAATGTAAAAGGTCGTTGCTAGTCGCTTACCTGGATCTTTTGTAAGCAAGGAAATTTGTTGTATCTGGAACTTTACAAATTTTTACTCGACTAGCCCTGTGCTAATCTAGTACATGTGTCAAGTGTCTGTTATGTTTCCTCCTACTGTGTAACTTGGGTGAATCCTGCCTCTCACCGAGCGAATAAATGAACAATAACTCACAATAACACAACATAAAATCCACTATTGAGAAACCTTTCACTCGAGAGCCTTCGCACTTGAGTGAAAATAGCTTCGGCTACACGGTACGCATTACACCTGCGACGTGCTATTGACATGAAAATTGGTGTTTCAGAGCTTTTTGTACACGTCATTTACTGTTTTTATCCGGATAGTGTGGCGGTCTGGAAAACCTGTGGCTGAATTCTGGCACAAAGACAGAAAAGAAAAGAAAATGGGTTTTGGCCAAAAATGTAGCTTTTCTGCCTATGACATACTCGGACACTTGAACTTTAAGGTTTCGTCTGGGGTCGTCGGTTTCCTCCCACTTCCCAAAACAAGTGTTATGTGTGTGTGGATACACCGGCGTCCTATCCAGGGTGTATTCCCACCTCGCTCCTAATGTTCCCGGGATAGTGATAGACTCCGGATTCACTGGAACCCTGACCAGGATCATTTCCATCCAGTAAACACTCTGTAAAACACACTGTATACACTGCTATATGAGGGGAAACGTCACCAAATATTACGCACAGTGTTCTGATTTAAAAGTCACTGACCTCCCCTTTAATCCCCTCCTCTCTTCCTCTCGTTCTTCGTGATATTCCGTGGCGGTCGGAGGAGAGATCAGATGTCGCAAGCTGCAGGATTACAAGATTCAACTTTTAGCCTGATCAGCTCAGCCTGCAGCTTGTTGGCATTTCAGCAGGGAATCAGATTCTCCATTTTTGCTTTCTGTATTCATGTCTTTATGTACACAAAGAGTTGACCAGCAGCCAAGCGGGTGGGATGATGGAAATATGGACGAATGTGACATTTAGTTCATAGTACGTAAATGTATATTCAGTGAAATGTATGCTATTTATACATGACTGATGTAGAAAGAACACTGAAAAACGATGCGTGGGATGCGGAACACTTTTTATGTAAGAAAGGGGCTCTGCACCAGGCATTTACGGATTATGTGTGTAGAATATGTGTGGATGAGCTGTTTATTAACTCCGGGAAATGCGTAAGGAACGTCAGCGAAAGACTCGCGTCAAGTCACGCACTTGTGGTCACGTCTGCGTACTCGTGTAGAGTATACAACAGGCCTTCGAGGTTGTAGCGGAGGGGCCACTGTTTGATTTTTGCTGAAAGGCCGTCGCACCAGAATAGAACGTTCCTTCATTTTGTCCAAATTTATAAACAAAACATTATAGTGACTGATTACCCCCACGGGCCACGAAGAGCTTACGAAGCAGGTACGGGAACTCACTGTTGAAAAATATCAGTCAGGAGAGGGTTACAATAAATTTCCGAGGCATTGGATATACCATAGAACACTGTAAAGATAATAATTAACACGTGGAGAAAATATGGCACGGCAGTGACGCTACTGACAACAGGGCGTCCTTCTAATACTGATGAGAAGATCAGGAGGAAACTGGTCCGGGAGGCTGCAGAGAGGCCTACAACAACATTAAAAGAATTGTGGGAAATAATTTCTGGAAAGTACTGGTTGTTCCCTACATGTGACAATAATTCTTCATATCTCTGAGCTATGGGGTAGGGTGACAAGACGGAAGCCTTTTTTTTAAACCAAAAAATAAATAAATATATCCAATCTCCCACAACCATGTAGAATAATGTCTAATAGTGATCTGAGGCGACCAAAGTAGAACTTTTTGGCCATGATACCATAAGATATGTTTGGCACAAAGAACACCATCCCCATGGAGAAGCACAGTGGTGGCAGCATCGTACTTTGGGGCTGTTTGTCTTCAGCTGGACCTGGGGCTATAATCAGGGAAGGGAGGGAATAGTGTACAGCTCCAAATACACAGTCAATTTTGGCACAAAAACTTAAGGCTTCTGGTAAAACACTTTGCTTTCAGCACGACAACGACCCAAAACAAACCTCCAGAGACACAAAGGAACGGCTTCGCCGAGACAAATTCAAGGTTTTGGGATGGCCCAGCCTCAATCCAATCAAGAATCTGTGGTGTGACCTGTTTTTATCTTTGGGTTCTGTTTTTGGTCTAGCTGCTTGGATTTTCATGCTGATGTTATTAATGTTAGCATCTCTGCTTTAGAGGTCTGCCTTGAGAAACTATTCAATTCGACGATTTCCAGGTTTAATTTATCTGTAGCACCTTTTCCACATGTATAGACTATAGATGCCCGCCGTTCTCCTCCGGATCAATCAGAAACCCATCTTCACAATGTAGAACCTTTTAGAAAGTTCCGAGGAACCCATTTCATTTCTGTGTATAAATTATTAAAATAGCGCAATTAACGTCTGTGAGAAAAGATGCTCGGCTATTCAGTATTGATCTGACTGTAGACACGGTCGCCTGATCTGAAACACATGTTCCTCGGTTCACATGAATATTCATTTCCACCACTTCATGGTACTCGGACAGGTTCAGACAATGAGAGTGTAATTAACTCAAGGATGAGGGTGAATAAAATAGTGTGTGCAAATGTTCCGGGTTGGTGTTTGGGCTCGTAACGGCTATAAATAGAGAACATTTTATAGTTTTTTTTAAAAAAGACAAAACAAAAAAGCTTATAACGTCAGATCGGCTTCCTGGAGGAATTAATCAGTCGATCAGTTTATATTCGAGAGACTCCAAATGAGATGCTCCGAAATCAACATCTGATACCAGGTGATGCTAAACCTAGTGTACACTGTCGCGCTAATGACCGAACAGCGCGAAAGGACAACGCTCTGAACGTATTTCATGATTAATCATGGCAGTTAAAGCGAATCAGACTGCAAAGCGTGAACATTTTCAAGAGGAGGAACTACGTCGTCTTCCTGCAATACAAAGAACCTGATAAAAACATCTTCATGGCGTTTAACAGAGAGCGTCCTGATTTAAAAAAAATAAGCTGGGGATGCTGTACGTTGCATCCACAAGGTTATACGCGAGTATGGAGCAGTGAAGCAAAGTGTTGCACGCGAGAGCACTTCACTTCAGCGAGCACTGTGCGCTGGGACGCACTTCATTTTGCCTGGGTCTACTCTTTGTTTGCCAGGTCAGCCATCTTAAACAGAAAACTCAGCATGAGCAAGTGACCTAAACAGAGCTAAATAAATAGTTCCATAACGCTCCTGATCGATTCATGCTAAGTACATTACTCGCTATCGGATCCGGTATCGACCGACACCATGAAACGTCCTCAGGCTCATACTCAAACGCCTGATTATAAGAGTGAAGCTGCATTTGCACAGAATTTGATGTTCCTGTTTAATTCGAATCCCTCTCCAAGCACGTCTACATGGAACGGTTTGCCGGTAATCTCTCAGAATCGTTTCGCCAGAGTCGGAATTTAAATCCAAGTTGAAAACGTATCTTTTTGATCTGGCGTAAATCCAGAGATTTTTCTTGGTGGGTTTTTCTGTTTAGAGTTTATTATCATGTACAGATGTCTTTTCACTTCTGTAGGGTTGTACCTAGACGGTCTCTATCTTTTTTTTTTTTTTAATAATTTTGTATTTATTTGTAGTTGGATGTACGGCACAACTAGTCAACTAGTGTTGCTTTTATTGTGCTTTATAAATTTACATTTACGGAATTTGGCAGACGCGCTTATCCAGAGCGACTTACATTTGTCTCATTTATACGACTGAGCAGTTGAGGGTTAAGGGCCTTTCTCAAGAGCCCAGCAGTGGTGGCTTGGCAGTCTTGGAGTTTGAACTCCTGACCTTCTGATCAGTAACCCAGAGCCTTTAACCACTGATCCACCCCTGCTCCAAATAAATAAAGAGATTGATTGATTGTTTATTCTCCAAAATGCCACACCTCTTTAGCTTTACCTCTTACAGTTTTCACTGTATTTGTCGTGCACTACCCGAGTGACGCGAGTAAAGCCGTGTTTTGGGCCGTGTTGGTCTGCGGGCTTTAACGGTGCGTTTAGTCGTGAAGGAGCAGCGTTTGGACAACAGGGCGAAATCTTTCTCACGGAAACCGAGCCATCCTGGCAGGGTGATGCATGAATAATTGAAGTGCAGATGGAGGGATTAGAGGTTGGTGTGTGTGTGTGTGTGTGAGACAGAGAGAGAGAGTGTCTAGATGAAGATGTGGGGCATTTCGAGAGCTCATTAAGACGATCTCTTATCTTCAAGGGGACGGAGTGCTCATTGTCAAGAAAGAGGACGTGAGACAGAAGTCTTGATTAGACTTTCTTGAAGTATAGTGTTACTCCCAGAGTGTTCATAGGGCTACTTAACCCCTTCATAACTGACACGGACCTACAAACTTTTATAAAGGTGCTTTCTAAATAGAAATCAGCTGTTATAAGGTCTTCTTGTGTCAGTTTTGGCACTTTATGCAGGCGTGGTGTTCATAAAGCTGCACAACACCTAAATAAACCTGCTATAAAGCCATATACATATACTGTACACATATACATACTTATGGCACTGCCATTAAATTATAATAACAGTTTATGTGAAGGCTATAACAATGACGGTCATTACACTTTAATAACAGCGTTGTGAGTATTTTCTTTGGCCAGTGATTATAATTATTAGTTTTATTTATTAAACTATTTATAACATTTTTATACAAGCCTTAATGAACCATTAAGTCCATTTTTCTCTGACTCTACCTTAGTGACGTTTGATTTTTTTTATTTATTTATTTTTTAAAAACCCTGAAATAAACTCGTTAGAACTCAGACAGTTGTCAGAACATTCTGATGAGTTGATTTTATTTATGTTTATTCGCAGTGCGTAATAAAGAATGTCATGACAGTGCTCTAGTGCATATGCAGAATAATGCTACAATGCTCTAATGCGTATTAGCTGAGAACGTGTCATAAGAAAACTTCTCTTCACTCGGCTGTGTCAACTTTATATATATATATATATAAAAAATGTTCCTAATGACAGCGATCACCTCATAGAATAAGCACTTGTGAATGTTTATGTATATTGTAATTAAGGGCTTATGTAGGTTTAAAGTAGCCCTATGTTAATAATATTGCATAGTATATATTAATGGCAGGTTTGTTCTTTGTGCTTTTACACAAGCTGAATTGGGTAAAAAACAAAAACAACAACAACAACAACAACATCTTTGTGTGGCCTACATTTGTTCCATACTATGAAGCATCCGTAAATCATCATGCACGTCGTTATACTTGTCTATGAAATGGTATTACTGTTCATGACAGTGTTTATAATGCATTTATATATTGTTAATGCATTGTACTGTAAGCAGTGTGTAAGGGTGTGAAGTTTAATGGGTTATCATAAATACTGTAAGTCTAACAATGTGTATAACACCTTATGAATGCATTATAACATCCATATGTCGGTGTACATAAGGCCTTCATAAGAAAGTATTAACCTGAATTGTTTTGCGTGTTAAAATGGAAGCATGTACATCACTTACTTTCTTGCTAAATGCTTTCGCACGAGTTTTGCACCAAATATTTCTTTCTTCGTGTACCTGAGCCACATGCTGAAGCCTCATAAAGTTTCCGAAATAAGACGGAGCGCATTCTCTCTCTCTCTCTCTCTCTCTCTCTCTCTATATATATATATATATAAATAAATAATCTCTCTTTCCTTTATCAGTAGATGATTCATCTCTGGCACTAGCCACTGGTTCATTAGCTCACTGGACTGAAATAAATGACAGTCAGTCCAGAGATTTTACTTTGAGTCCCTCAACTTTCATGTCCTTATTATTTGTCATCACGAAAAACATTTTCTCACTCTCTCTCTCTCTCTCTCTCTCTCTCTGTCTCTCTCTCACACACACACACACACACACACACACACACACACACACACACACACACACACACACACATATTGTTTCCCCTTCTCTTTCACTTATATGCATTCAAGAGCACATACACACTCTATAGTCACTGCAGTTGTACTTCCCCGGGGGTGAGACGGGTTTCCGATCCTCTTAAAAATAAAACCACTTTAAAATGGAAAGGGTAGCTGGTTTTCTGATAGAGCACACTGACATCACATCTCCTGTGTTCTGTGAAGATTGGAAAGCTTTGCTGTACTCATCTACGGGGTCGAGGCAGAACAAAGAAAATGTTTTGGAAGTAATTCTCTTCTCAAATTGGAACATTTCTCTTGTTTGGAGGAATGTGTTCAACCGTTACCAATTATTTACCGTTTTGTCCATCAGTCCAAGAATATGTTTCGGCTGCCATCTGTGCAACTCCCACACACACACACACACACACACACACACACACACACACACACAATCTATGGTTCACCACCATTCTCTGAACTGAAATTAAACAACAGAATGAAGCTAATAAAGACAGGATTAAGTTCCAATGAGTAAGCTATTATGGCTATGGAGGGAAAAACCCCAGCAATTTCTTTTCTTGTTTTTTATTGGTCACTGATGAATAGACGTGTAACCTGTATACTCCAAATATCTGCACATATATTCAGATTTAAACCCAAAGTGGGCGTGGCCTAAAGCAAAAGTTTTGAAAAATGCATTCCTTCTTCTTCTTCTTCTTCTTCTTCTTATTATTATTATTATTAAATATAAATATATGTCCGACGTCCCTCCAGAGTTTCACGTATCGACATACAGTTCATCTTCGTTATGGGACGGTGTACAGTTTTGGGTGTTTCATTTTTAATTTTTTTATGAAAGCTTCAAACAGACGACTGCTTGAAGCCGTGGGCTGCATCCCAAACCGCGTACTTACATAAATACATGCATCTCGCCACTACACAGCAGGCAAGTACGCGGTTTGGGACGCAGCCATGCTCTCTTGTTTGCCGTAAAACGGTCGAGCGCTGCCGTGTGTGTACGTGTCCTGTCGCACAATACCGTGAAAACTCCCACACGACGTTAATAGTGTGATTAAGGTGTGTACACGTCTGTAGTACACGTCGATAACGCGACTAAAACAGGAATACTCCACACGTCTTAATTCCATTTGTGTTTACTCCGAGTACGACTTTAATCAGATTACATGCTAGTTTCTTAATCAGAGTATTATGTTAATATGTTTACATGCTAGTTTCTTAATCAGAGTAGTATGTTAATATGTTTACATGCTAGTTTCTTAATCAGAGTATCGTCTTAATCAGGTTCATATCGGATTATTGTTGTCCATGTACACGTACTGAGTGTTTGTATCAGTTTAGAACACGATTACCTGCTCATTCTCCAACGGTGTATTCATATTCGTTACATCACTACTAAAAAAGCTCAAATGAAACATTAAATAATTCACTATGTACCTTAGACTATGGTTAAATACGATATACCCGAGGGAGATTTTACGTACAGATAAGAAAAACTAAAAAGTATCACAAATATTACTATAACATGACAAGGTAAAACTCTCTTCACTGTTATTTGCATCGTTTAGTGAGATCTACTGTAATTAAGTGCTGAAAAGCCGATCAGGGACATGGGGGGCGGAGCTAGAAATAGTGCAGCCCGTTTGATTGGTCATGTTACGGAAGAGTTCTCATAACAGCTCTGGCTAGAATGGCTTTTCTTCCAGACAGCGATCTTCAGGAGTGTGGTAACTGTAGGTCAGGCTTTTTTCCCCCTTTTCTTTTCTTTTCTTTTCTTTTCTAAGCTCTTTTTTGGACCATGTACACGGCAACGTCACAATTTGACTACACAACTAATCATGTTTTATTGTTGCAGATTTGTTTTGATTTATTTACCCACAGTGATGGTTAGTCTTGTCGCTGAGAGTTAGCGTAAACTTGCATTTCGTAACTCTGCTGTAATCTACGTTAAACGCAGCTTCTTCGAAGGTTTCTTTATGTACTACATTTGCTCACTACATACGTAGCGTGTACCGTAACAACGTTGTGAAAATGAACGTCGTTTTTTGTTTTTTTTTTCCAAAACCACTCAACCGATCCTTGCTGTATTTTAACATCGTCTGACAAAGTGTGAACCTCGACGTTATGTGTACTTATCACCACTATTATAAACTCGCGGCATCTTACGCTCAATAGTTCATCCGCGAGGGGACGAGCGACAGCACGCGACACACGTTTAAATGCGAATTAAGCTCCGTGTGAGTCATGTCAAAGAAAATCTATTCGCTAGTTGATCGTGACCATTACTTGTCCTTATCCCACAACCTCCTTTTTTAAACAGCTACAGCGACAAAGGTGAGCAGAATGGCAATGCGATGCAGCACTGCTGTTTTATAGACACAACCCTGCTGGAGTACTATTATTATTCTGTTCAGCGTTTGATGCACCTGTCCTGGTCCACAAAATAATCTTCTCAAGGCCTTTAGCGTTTCAATAAAGAAAACTCCCCAGGGCCTGGTTCAGCTCTTAGATGTGTGTGTAATGTTGAATGAAACTTTGAGCTGCAAATTTCTCTCTTCGCACACGTGGGAATGGACTCGGCTCTCGTAATAATCCTGAAAAACAGCTCCTCTGGTTCCACCATCAATTATGAACAAGACCTTCACTGATCTTCCCAAGTGCTCGGGGTCTGGGGATATTACCCGGAGGTGGTGAATCTGCAATGAGCGCTTCCCTGCTAGATGCTGTAAATGTTTTAGAAAAGGAAACGAAGATCGATGAAGAGTCTTGCGTTTGTATTAGAGGTCGGGGTTTGTTTTGTTTTATTAAGACCACTCAACGGGTCATCTCCTCTAACTGAGAGCGCAGCACGTCACAGAAACGCCTTATAGTTTAATGATGGCAGGAGGATGTCTACAGCAGCATCCAGGAGGTGTTTCAGTACAGTACCTGGAGGAGGGTCAGTACAGTCCCGGGAGGAGTTTCAAGACGGTACCTGGAGGTGTTTCAGTACAGTACCTGGAGGTGTTTCAGTACATTCCCAGTAGGTGTTTCAGTACAGTACCAGGAGGTGTTTCAATACAGTACCTGGAGGTGTTTCAGTACAGTACCAGGAGGTGTTTCAGTACAGTACCTGGAGGAGGTTTGGTACAGTCCCGGGAGGCGTTTCAAGACAGTACCTGGAGGTGTTTCAGTACAGTACCAGGAGGTGTTTCAGTACAGTACCTGGAGTCAGTTCAGTACAGTACCTGGAGGTGTTTCAGTACAGTACCAGGAGATGTTTCAGTACAGTACCTGGAGGCAGTTCAGTACAGTACCTTGAGGTGTTTCAGTACATTCCCAGTAGGCGTTTCAGTATAGTACCAGGAGATGTTTCAGTACAGTACCAGGAGATGTTTCAGTACAGTACCTGGAGGCAGTTCAGTACAGTACCAGGAGATGTTTCAGTACAGTACCTGGAGGCAGTTCAGTACAGTACCAGGAGATGTTTCAGTACAGTACCTGGAGGCAGTTCAGTACAGTACCTGGAGGTGTTTCAGTACAGTACCTGGAGGAGGTTCAGTACAGTCCCGGGAGGCATTTCAAGACGGTACCTGGAGGTGTTTCAGTACATTCCCAGTAGGTGTTTCAGTACAGTACCTGGAGGTGTTTCAGTACAGTACCTGGAGGTGTTTCAGTACAGTACCTGGAGTCAGTTCAGTACAGTACCTGGAGGTGTTTCAGTACAGTACCTGGAGTCAGTTCAGTACAGTACCTGGAGGTGTTTCAGTACATTCCCAGTAGGCGTTTCAGTACAGTACCTGGAGGTGTTTCAGTACAGTACCTGGAGTCAGTTCAGTACAGTACCTGGAGGTGTTTCAGTACAGTACCTGGAGTCAGTTCAGTACAGTACCTGGAGGCAGTTCAGTACAGTACCTGGAGGTGTTTCAGTACATTCCCAGTAGGCGTTTCAGTACAGTACCTGGAGGTGTTTCAGTACAGTACCTGGAGTCAGTTCAGTACAGTACCTGGAGGTGTTTCAGTACAGTACCTGGAGTCAGTTCAGTACAGTACCAGGAGGTGTTTCAGGACGGTCCCGGGAATAGGAATTTAAAGGCGATCGTGCACACACCTCTACTCTTTAAGTGCCAGTAGTGGCCTGTTAAAACATAGGGGGGTGAAAAGCTTTTTTTCCATCACCTTGTGCAGATGACCATTGAATTGGTTTTATCTAGTCTGAAATATTTTCACACCTACAAAATAAATTTTGTTGCTTTATTTACTGTCTGCCTTGCTGTATTTTTTTCACAGCCCCGACTAGTCGACATAGTTCATTTGGACAGTGAAGATAACGGCGTTCCTATTTTATTTTGATATCGACTTCTAGAGCTGTAGGACTCGAGTCCGGTCTCGAGATGTTTTCTGTGTTGTTGTAAATATTGTTTGCGTTGTCTTATCTTTTCGAGTGCACACAATTTGACAAGAAGTAATTCCTTTTTATCTCGCTGTGGTTGCTGGGACTACGGTTGCTGCGATGGCCTTGGGACTGCAATTACCATGTGCAGTTTTACACTCGGGTCTCCTTTAGTGAACAGTGGACTAGTTCAACAAACAGACTTCATATAAAAACCATAACGAACTTTCTTTTACTCTCACACTATCCGTCGTGACCCAGATGAGGACGGGTTCCCTTCTGAGTCCGGTTCCTCTCAAGGTTTCTTCCTCATATCATCTCAGGGAGTTTTTCCCTCACCACCGTCACCACTGTCTCACTCAATAGGGATAAATTCACACACTTAAAACCTCTATCCTGTGTTTATATGTTTCAGTAAAGCTGCTTTGAGACAACGTCCGTTGTTAAAAGCAGCATCCTGATGCAACAAACCCTCGTTCCAGTGTTGAATTTGTACCGCTCTTGAGAGCCCAGGTGCAGCTCAGGTGCAGGCGATGGAGCAAAACTGAGATGTCATTTCCTCTTAAGTGCTTGCACGCCACTCGGCAAGACCAGTGGTAATAAAGCTGTGCATGGTGTACTGCCCCGAGTCCTCTTACCAAGCTGAAATGTAATAACAGCACTTGTTTCATTTTTTTCTGGCTGGAAAACAGCTCCTCCAGATCAACCTGTTTAACTCCACTCTCATACTCAGGCCATTTTCGGGAGCATGGAGCACGCTTTCTTTTTACGCGTTCTTCAGCCGGTTCTTATATAAAAATACAACTTTTTTTTTTTTAATTGATAAATGAGCTTAAATACTTAGCCATATGCCATATGTACAATGACTAATGAATACATACGTTTGGCTCGGTGATATATCATGTTATGCACACGACTTTTAATGCACCGTTTTAACAATTCCTAATGCGTGATGAATAAATAAATAAATGTAATAAGTGATGAAATATGAATATATTTATAACAGAACATGAACATGCTCGTTTAATGCGTCTTTCTGACGATTTGTCGCGAGGACGACTATGGACATTATAAACAAGATATTAAACTTAATTTGGACCAGATAAGGATTTCAATCAGAAGTAGAATACACTTTATGTATCATGATATGACATATAGGTTTCCTATAAAAGAAAAATGTCTAAAAAGAATAAATAAATAATAAATACGTTGTTTAACACTGGAAAGAAATCTATAATAATGTAAAAAAAAATTTTTTTAAGAATTTATTAAAGAGGAATAACTTCAAACTAGTTGCTTAGATGAGTTACGTTCAGTTTGTACTTATCTCAGAAAGGTATACTGTGTATAATTTATCAAACTACCGACATTACATCATCATATCGCCCAGCTCAAATTATTCGCACCATATTAAGGCACCAAAAATAGTCCAATAACAAAGATGGGCCACTTTCTGATTTCCAGCTTAAATCAGTGTAAAATGGAGCAGAAATGGACTCATTGGTGATACTTATAAGACGCAGCAGTGTGGAGGCTAATAATTGTAATAAAGGCCGTTGGAGGTGCTGAGACCTCTGGGAGAATATCTCGAACAATTGTACACCAAGTGTTTTAGAATGTGAAGAGAACGCACTTTTAACTGTAATATAGGCACCAAAGTGAACACTTTCTTGTAAAGCTCTCCAAAGTGTCTGATTAATTGTACTGATAAAAGTAGCCGACTCTATTAACTGTTCTTTTTCCCGACTGCCGGAGGTGAGAAGGAACGATTTAGTGCCAGGAGTGTCATTTATTTCCCGGTATGGGATTCGTATCCATTTAAAAGCAGAGCTACAGTATGTTTCTGAGGCATCTTATCAAACTTAACCCTTCGGCTGCTGCGCCTTATTTCCAATGCAGTATGAAGTAGAAGTAGAAAGAGCTTTATTGCCAAGGAATTTGATTTGGTACTGTATGTCAAGCTTCCAGTACGTACACAAATGCGACAGCAAGACGCGTAACGTTAAGAACTGAAGAGAAATAAAAGTAGACAAGACGCAATAAAGCTTGAGATAGAATAGACATTGTATAGATGCTATGTACAGCTATGCACGGGGTAATGCAGTGTACAGAAGGCAGGGGTAAATATATACAGGCCATAGAATAAACAGGAGGGAATTTAGAACAGCACTTAAGATGATATCCGCGGTGAAAAACTGCACTAGGAGGGTCCGTGGAGGCAGTTCATGATGGAGATGGGCTGTGGGAAAAAGCTGCTCTTGTGGCTGGATGTTCTGGTGCTCAGTGCTCTGTAGCTAGCGCTGGCCATTTGTTAAATAAACATCAGCTTTCAGAAAGCGTCACCATATCTGCAATTCAAGTCCCTGTGAATGAGCTGGTACTATAGAACCGGTAGCGTATTAGACCGAGCGCATTGATATAAAAATGTGATTCGGAGCTGCGCTACTGTCAGAGCTGCTGTTGTAGAAAACTAATCAACACCTTCTGACCAATCAGAATCCAGAATTCAACACTGACTACGTTCACACAGACAGCAGTAATCTAATTATGGACCTTATTCTGAGTAAGACAATATTGTGATTAAGGTGTTTACATGAGTCTCTTTTAGAATACTCCTTTCATGTACCCGTTTTACATGTTAAAGAACACAGTTAGATTAACGGCACACGTCATTACGTCACCGTGATACGCCGTCCGACGTCCCTCCAGAATTTAACGTTTCGACATACAGTTGGTCTTCGTTATGGTACCGTATACAGTTTTGGGTGTTTTTATAAAAAAAATTTACAAATGCTTCAAGTGTGGTTAGTTATTTGTTGTGCTGTACGTGCAAATAGACGACCGCTTGAAGCCGTGGGCTGCGTCCCAAACCACGTACTTACCGTCTATATAGTAGCCGAGATACATGTATTTCTCCTACTACAGGCCTATAGTAGGCAAGTATGCGGTTTGGGACGCAGCCGTGCTCTCTTGTTCGCCGTAAAACGGTCGAGCGCTGCCGTGTGTGATCGTGTCCTGTCGCAAAATGTGGTGAAAACTCTCACACGACGTTAATAGTGTGATTAAGGTGTGTACGTGTCTGTAATACACGTCCATAATGCGACTAAAACAGGAGTACGCCACACGTCTTAATTCCATTTGTGTTTACTTCGAGTATGACCTTAATCGGATTAAAGTAATTAAAAATGGTTGTTTACATGCTAGTTTCTTAATCAGAGTATCGTCTTAATCGGGTTAATATCGGATTATTGTTGTCCACATTTTGAAAGTGCAGATTTAAAAAAAAAAAAAAAAGTATTTATTTATTTTTGTCGCCATCCCTGCTCTCTGTTGTCTAATTCCACTCTTATAAAGCGATGTTTGCTTCTTGTGTCACGCTCATCATTTCCTCCTGCTCATTGTCTTATTGTAAACACCGTAATCTCCACGGCCGTTACTCTGAACACATTTCCATGAAAACGAGAATCACAGCAGCAGCCCTCACCGGAGGATACAGTACAGTAACAATGGCTTTTCTTTCTTTCTTTCTTTCTTTTTTTTTGTGAGGACGAAGCACATTCTTTTGTGCTTTCCCGAATGGAACTTTCACACACCATTAATTTGAATGATCATGTACTCTCTAATAAGGAGTGAGGGGTGGGGTGCTGGGGGAAATGACGAACAAGTGCTTTCCTATGTGGAATACAGCAAAGAGGGAAAAAAAGAGGCATTAAAGTGTATGGCTGCATTAAGGCGTTAAAAATAAAGCCGAAGCTCGAGGGAGGAAGAGAGGAGAGGAGCGGCGTGTGGATAACGGACAGTTGGTCTCGGGTTCTGTCTAAGCCCACTGCAGAACACATTCAGATTTATTCATGTATTTCACAGCGGTCTGAGCATCTGTCATTCAACCTGCCGCGCTTTGTCCAGGCAATTCCCAACCAAACCAGTCGCTCGGAATAAAAGAGGAATAGAAAAAGCGTTCAGGATCGAGTGCTATTTATTGTCCCCATAGACTCAAATATCTGTCTGTGTGTTGTTTTAACTTTTACTACCTTCTTATATAGCGTCTTACTGCTGGTGGACTGTAGGGTTTTGGGAATTGACATTAACACCACATTGCATTGTGGGATTGAGTCACCAAAAAGTCTGTATTTGACATGGTTTAGCAGTTGAGCTTGAGTGCGAGTTTTTCAGTGTCAATTCTTACCGAGTACAAAAGCTGATGGCTGATATGACGGCAGTCGTCCCCCAACCCCCCCCCCCAACTCCGATACCGTAGATACAATATAATAATTATTTTTAATGTATTGCCATACATCTAGTAAACCTTCGAACGTTTATTTCATATAAACACTAAAGAACACTTAAGAGAAAAGTCTTATTGAATGAACTGACTGATTATGGTCCATTATATTAGCATAACGCTACTGCCCATCTTGGCTTTGGCAGCCTTTGCGATATGACTACTGTATGTGCAGTATGTTGACGATATCCATCACTCCATCCATTTTCTCCATACCGCTTAACCTACACAGGGTCACGGGGAGCCTGGAACCTATCCCAGGGAACTCGGGGCACAAGGCGGGGGACACCCTGGACCCTGGACAAGACACAATCGCACATTCACACACTATGGACAATTTAGAAACGCCAGTCAGACTACAGCACATGTATTTGGACTGGGGAAGGAAACTGGAGTACCTAGAGGAAACCCCCAAAGCACGGGGAGAACATGCAAACTTCACACACACCAATATCATTCAGCCATAAACTATAGCGAGTCTGCAATATGTGTCGTGCGAGTACGTCATACGCAGTCTGCAAAGCATTACGCTTTTCTCGCATTTGTTAGCTATCTTAGCTTCCAATGATGTTTTTTCACTAAACAACGGAAATCAAACAAACGCTATAGTGGATAGACGATAAACACTGCTTGTCGTATAAATAGTGGCTGATACAATTAACATAATTAAATGAATTAAATTGATTCCGCCTTTCGATCTGTTCTTTGGGAAATCCAATGGCAATGTAACGTGTTTACAACAGTAGCGGATTAAACACAGCCGAAGCGTTTCTGTGGAGCCGCGAACCGTAACCACGGTGCCAAGAGACGAAATTTTGGGGGAAATCGGGAATCAGTCAGACACAAAACGGAAGAGAATCGCCGGAGTAAGGACCGTCATTAATAAATAATCAATAGACGGTAATACAGGGTGATTCATTTTAATTGATATTTTGAAAAAGTTGGTTGAGAGGGAAAAGTCTGATCATACACCGCGAGTAACCGTGACACTGTCAGAGTAACCAGAAACCCTTCAGAAATCTGATGGAAGACATCAGACATTTCAAAATTGGATTGCGCTGGGACGCTCTGATGGACAGGGAGTGGATGAGAGGGTCAGTGTTTGGTATCTCGTAGGTAATTAAATACGGCCATGCAGCAGTTTTTTCTAGAAAATGTGAGTGTCATTTTGTCAGCACTCCATGTCTCCCTGTTCCATCCTTATTCCTCTAATGGGCTTTTAATTACACTAAATTACCCCAGCAGTCCTGTACAACATGACGTGGAGCCAGCGATAGCTGGGACAGGGAGGGGGTCTAGACAGAGCTGAGTGGGTTATTATAGCTTTATTTCCTCCAATTTTATGAGAAGCTCATCACTCGACGATGCCCGCTCCGTCCCCCCACGGCCTGCTGAATGGAGAGAACATTCACGACTTTCTGTCAGACTCAGGGTGAGACACGCACTGCTCGTGAAAAGCCTCTCAGCGGTGGAGCCGTAAAACCCCACCATCAAACACTCTCTCTCCATCCATGCTAATATGCTCTCTATTCACAAAGCCCTGAATACAATTTACTGATTGGTTGTTGGGGATGATGGTGATCAATGATTGGTTGTTGGGGATGATGGTGATTGGTTGTTGGGAACAATGGTGACTGGTTTTTGGGAATGATGGTGATTAGTGATTGGTTGTTGGGAACAGTGATGATTGGTTGTTGGGAATAATGGCGATTGGTTGTTGGGAACAGTGATGATCAGTGATTGGTTGTTGGGAATAATGGCGATTGGTTATTGGGAACAGTGGTGATCGGTGATTGGTTGTTGGGAACAGTGGTGATCGGTGATTGGTTGTTGGGAACAGTGGTGATCGGTGATTGGTTGTTGGGAACAGTGGTGATTGGTGATTGGTTTTTGGGAACAGTGGTGATTGGTGATTGGTTGTTGGGAATAATGGCGATTGGTTGTTGGGAACAGTGATGATTGGTTGTGGTGATCGGTGATTGGTTGTTGGGAACAGTGGTGATCGGTGAATGGTTGATGGAAACAGTGGTGATCAGTGATTGGTTGTTGGGAATAATGGCGATTGGTTATTGGGAACAGTGGTGATCGGTGATTGGTTGTTGGGAACAGTGGTGATCGGTGATTGGTTTTTGGGAACTGTGGTGATTGGTGATTGGTTGTTGGGAATAATGGCGATTGGTTGTTGGGAACAGTGATGATTGGTTGTGGTGGTCGGTGATTGGTTGATGGGAACAGTGGTGATTGGTGATTGGTTTTTGGGAACAGTGGTGATCGGTGATTGGTTATTGGGAACAGTGGTGATCGGTGATTGGTTGATGAGAACAGTGGTGATTGGTGATTGGTTTTTGGGAACAGTGGTGATTGGTGATTGGTTTTTGGGAACAGTGGTGATTGGTGATTGGTTTTTGGGAACAGTGGTGATTGGTGATTGGTTGTTGGGAATAATGGCGATGGGTTGTTGGGAACAGTGATGATTGGTTGTGGTTATCGGTGATTGGTTTTTGGGAACAGTGGTGATTGGTGATTGGCTGAATCTACTACAGGACAGTTAAAACGTCGCTAGATTTTATATGAAAAAAATAATATGCAGTATAGCTCATGCTCATGGTCTTAAACTGGAACACTCTTTTGTTTCTTTATTTTAGCGCATTGCTAACTTTTGACAGGAGACTATAATTACACACCCACATGGATTACAGTCAACACCAGAACAGGCAAAAATAATGATATAAACATTGCACACTTTTCACTCAAACACCATCCCTTTAACAAACCGCATTCTCAGAAGATCTTTTTTTACGTAACAGTATTTTTGATGAAATAGATGCCAATAATTCTGGAGTTGCTTCACAGCTGTTTGCTCTTTCCTTTACCGCACTGCTATCATGTAACAGATGACATTTAACAGTTAACTAAACGTCCTTATGGATCATATCGGCATCACGACAGGGGGAAAAAGTTTTATGTCTGTGTGGTGGCTGATGGAGCCCCCCCCCCCCTCCTCCTCCTCCTCCTCTTCCTCCTAGTCATCATCACCAGGCAGTCTGGCTGCTGGTCTTGGGAGGACGTCTTGCATTATTGAGCACTCATTTGTCTAATCAAGAACCAACATCCTGCTGCTGGAAAGCTAACAGGGACGTGGGACGTTTTCCTTTTTTCACACTGACCTAAATCTGTGGGTTTTTCTCCTCTACTGAGAGTTGTGTGTACACATGTAGAAAAATGTCTCTACACGGTGTGTGTGTGTGTGTGTGTGTGTGTGTGTGTGTGTAAATCAGTGAAATATTCTGTGTTGCACCCACTAAACTTCAACCTGAATTAATTAAAAAGTGCATTCGTTATTAATTATGAATTATTATTAGTTATTAATTAGTTTATTCATTTATGAATCCGGTGGCACCAGAAATTCACAATAATTTAAAATATGATCAGGCTCTCGTTTGTTTGTTTGTGCTTGTCTGTTCAAGAAATTGGTTGTTTGTTCATCATATTTTTTTTCTTTGTTTGCATTTGTTTTTCGTTAGTTTTTATTTGTTTATTTATTTTTTTTTAATTTCTGAATATTAAAATTGTTTAAAAAATTTTTTTATTCATTCTTTCTTTCTTTTTCTCTTATACCGGTGTATAATGACTGATATCATTAGCTCAAGATTTGTTTAAAATTAAGTGGTGCAAATAAAATGAAAACAACACCTAGATCTTAGATATTATAAATAAATAAATAAATAAATAAATATATTAATATAGCATTTAATCACTATTGCACATTTTATCTGCGATTCAAAAATTAAAAATTAAAAAAATTAAAAATTAGAACACCGTAGTCTTAACCGCTTACAGTCTCAGATTATTATTATTATTATTATTATTATTATTATTATTATTATTCTTCATCTGAAAGCAGATTATTCAGTAAACACTCTGCATTATTCAGGAAGTGTTTGTAGTTACGGGAATGAGAAATGGAGGATAAAACATTTATACTTTATCCTCTACTGAAGCAACATTGGGAGTTTATCAGTTTGGGAGTAATGTCGACTAAACGGGGCGGAAGTGTTACAAATACATTAGCGAGAAAGCTTTTAAGAGAGGCGGATTTTTATCTGAAGCTTCCTTCATTAGAAATGCAAGACGAAAGTGAAACGATGCAGACGCGTGCTCTCGGGATCATAGATATGAAGGTATTCGTCAGTACTGACGCCAGTGTGGAACTGGAGTACAATACATTATACAGTACATTACACTGCAGCGCATTTAGTACATCTGAACCCGCAGATGATTTTGCCAATAATGTTATAATCAGAACGATGAGGAAAAATGCTGCTTCAGTATGGGGATTATTTCTCGATCAATGATTAAAGCAGTTAAAGCAAAGCACACCGTCAGCTGTGTGAAAATATTACTCGGAGGAACTACGGCATCTTCTTACGACACAGAAAACCCCGACGAAACATCTCTAAGGCATTTAAACAGCATGTTTAATAGAAAGTGTGAGGACGACGTTCTGTGACGTCCCTGATCGATTACTACTAAGTGAGTCTGAACAAACGACGTGGAAAGAATCTGCATTTGGTGGCGTCCCACAAGTCTCGCTGCTCAGTCCTCTTCTCTTTTCCTTCTCGACCTGTTCTTATAGTGATGCGAGATCTTCCTGTAGCTACTCACGTTACTGTTGAGTCCAAAAAGACTCCGAGAGATCTGAAGCTCAGTGCATGCTGACCTTTTTTTTTTTTTTATCATTATTTTTATTTACTTTTATATCGTCGCCGTGTTGCGTTTGTTCGAATATAAGCAATTTTTCTGTTTGACAACAAAAGTGTGAAAGCAAGCGATAGGTCAATGTGCTAAATGCCGTAAATGTCGGACTAAATGATGGAGCTGGAAAGCTATTTTTACACCACAGAACAAGATTTTCCACATCATTTAAATCGTGCGACGCGTCACAGGACGCGGCAGAGAGAGTTTATGTTAATCTGATAAAAGCAGACTTGAGGAATATTCTTGCTGCAGTTTCTCCGGGTTAGACGTTCGACTTTGTTATTGGAAACAGATTAAAATGTCAAATCGAATGTTTATCAAGGAGGCAAAAGAGCAAACGAAGGAAGAAAACACCGACTATGCATTGCAGCAGAGCTGTTAAGAGACAAACGTAGAAATCGGATTTATTACGACGGGTAAAGTCGTACAGTTTTGCGGATAAAACACTGAAAGACTCGTTCATTACTTATGTCCAGTAATAGAGCCAGTTCTAAACGCTGTGAATCGAAATTCATTTTAAACCTGCTTTTTCACCACAGACCTAATGCGATGCATTACTGTGTTTCATGATCAGCCGTAACCCTTTCTATAATATTTTGGAACGCATACTCATTTGATAACGTCTATAAAGTCTAAAGTTCGGTCGAGTTTTAAACAAGACATCGTATACTGTAACTTCTGAGCTAAACCGCATGATTACTACTGGATTTGTTAAAAAAGTATACACTCATCAGCTATAACATGAACACCACTGAGAGGTGAAGTGAATAGCACGGATTATCTCGTTAACCGTGGGGGGGGTATATTTATTAGGGAGCAAGTGAACAGTCAGTTCTCGAAGTTGACGTGTTGGAAGCAGGGAAAAAAAATGGATCTGAGCGACTTTTACACGGCGCAGACTGTGATGGCCAGATGACCGGGTCAGAACATCTCCAGAACAGCAGGTCTTGTGGGGGGATTCAGGTATGCAGCGGGTAGTACCTAGACCCCTCTCAAGCCGATCGAGCGTGTGTGGGATGTTCTGGACAGACAAGTCCGAGCCATGGAGGCCCCACGTCAGGACGTACAGGACTTGGTCTTCAGACCTTCAGAGTTCTTGTGGAGTCCATGGTTCGATGGGTGAGAGAGCTGTTTTGGTGGAATCTACACGAGGTGTGGTTTTAATGTTATGGCTGATCGATGTGTGTGTGTGTGTGTGTGTGTGTGTGTGTGTGTGTGTGTGTGTGTGTGTGTGTTTTCTAAAATCTGTCATATTTTAGACCTAAACTTTTAGTTGAAAAAACTTTTCAGCCGTCCAGTTTTTACACCATTTTTTTTTTTAGAAAGAAAAAAAGTAAAGTCCAAATGAATTCGAATTTTCATTCAGTTTCTTTGATTAATCAATTCGCCAAACGATCTGGATCTGTTTTATAGTGACGTACGGATGTGAGGTTGAATTTTTGTGATTGGATCGCGTTAATTAAAAGCGCAGAAACCGTGTCAGAGAGAGCTAATCGGATTAAGGGGAAACGTTGAGGCGGAATTGTATTAATTATGTCATGTTAAATGACAGTGACGTGATATTTAACGAATGGAAACGGACGACTGTTACGTTGCGGTGTCTTGAATTTGTTCCACTTTTTAAAAAAAAATGAAATAAATAAAAACGAACGACTGTGAACACGTGAAAGCTGGAGACGTTTGCCGTGTAAATCACTTCCTGTCTTCGGTATCTGATGTATGACTTTCTTAATGATGGTTAAGGTTGGCGGTAATTGGCTTTCTCTCGCCGAGCGCGTTAATCCACAGAGACGCTTTTTGCTTGCTCTTAAGTGGCAGCGTGTCGATGTCGGGACCCAGGAGGCCTTCGTTTGAAATGGTCAGGAAACAAGGCTGAAATGTAATTAACCCTCATCACAATGAGGTCACAGCCGAACCATACTGATCCTCTCCAGGTCATCGCTAATTAGCACAAACTTAGCATTATCGTCTGCTAAATGCCAGAACGTCATAATCACTAAATAATAATAAAGGTGATTGCTTTGACTCTTTTTTTTTTCTTCTCATATTCAGCTCACACAGTGGGTGGTGTCGCCTATTTTTGGCTCGTTTCTTTTTGTTTGTTTTGTATTTTTGGAAATGTTTCCGAGCGGATCAGTCTGAGATGTCTTTCTGGAGAAGGTGATCGGGGCTTTTTTTCTGTCATCGTTGACTACAGACAATGACTCAGTCGATGAAGATGTGCTTGGACATGTAATTACGATTGGTGAAGTAGGCTAGAGATGCAGAAGCCGTTCGGATTACTCAGGAATGTTAAGAGATGCTAAATGGATTATTTTTTTAAAAATCATTATCATGTACGGCTGTTCTGATCCAGACAGGACTAGCGTGCGGCCGTTCTGATCCAGACAGGACTAGCGTGCGGCCGTTCTGATCCAGACAGGACTAGCGTACGGCTGTTCTGATGTGTGTGGCTGTTCTGATCCAGACAGGACTAGCGTACGGCTGTTCTGATCCAGACAGGACTAGTGTCCGGCCGTTCTGGTCCAGACAGGACTAGCGTGCGGCTGTTCTGATCCAGACAGGACTAGCGTACATAATGATGCAAGTACGTAAAAATTCCCAAAAATATTATTTCAATCCAAAATCCAACGCTAATGGTTTCAATCCAAGCACTGAGCTGAGCAGTTGAAGGTCAAGAGCCTCATCCATTTCTTCTGTCCACCAAATATGTAGTGGATTTCTGTTGGCTCTCGAACAGGAACAGGAACAGGAATCTGAGGCTACAGTGGACACAGGCTCGAGATGAATTGGACAAAGACCAGACGACGTTGTTGCAGTCTTTAACTGTCCAGTTTTATAGGCAGCTCTTTGGATTGTCCTGAAAGCCATTCTCAATGTAGGACCTACTGTAATACCAGTGGAAAGATGTGTGTAAATATTGTGCTGAACTCCCATGATTCTACATTAGATGTGGACTGTAGAGATCAGTTGGTAGCTTCTTGGCAATGATTTTTGCTGTTCTCCATGTATTTGGGATTTAGCTGGCCTCTATGATGTAAAATTGAGTCAATCAGGCTGGAGCTGGAGATCCCATATGCTTCATGATCATACTGTAATATCCAGCGGTGTTTGCGCGTTTCAGACCCTACAAGACTTTTTCCAGTTCAGGAACCTCAAAAAGCCTCGGGACGACTTTGATGACTTTCGCGACTTTCATGACTTTCCTTTCCAGGCTGTGAGCAGTGTGCATTTTACAGCTTGTTTACGATCGCTCTTTTGTGCCTCCTTCGAAAGGAGACGTGGTTGGGTGTGACAGATAAAGGTGAATTTCTGCACAGCTCTGCAATGACAGATTACACTTCAGCTATTTCCACTCAAAGCTGTGGGATTTTGCTTTGCCACTACACTGACATATCGGCTAACGATTAGGGATGTCGGTAACCGAATATGAACACATTCTCAACATTTCTTTTAGAAAAAAAAACAAAAACTACAAATGTCCAAACCTACAATTATGAATGCGCCACAACAAAATTCAGCACATCTACGCCTGGGGTTCCCAAACTAGGGGTCTTGACCCATCATGGGATCCCTATGGTTTACAAATAATCTTGTGAAAGAAACTCACAGCCTACTATTCTGTTTCATTCATTTATTCTACGATTTAATATTAGAAATATCGGCGATGGATTTTGTACAGTAATCTTTTGAAATGTTACTGGGTGTTACACTCAGACAAGCTGCATTTAAATTCATAGCGTACATGTTGTTTGAGTCTTTTCACTATCCGGACATGCTGCACTAGCGTAGTTCAGCAATAAAAATGAACAAATTTCCCAGCCCATCTACCGCCACTAAACACATAAGCGTTGTATCTCAATACGCGTACTTGCGTATGATTCTAGACCGTTACTGAGCACTAACAGTAACCGGTTTTCTTATTACAGTGTAGGGATTGAAATTTAACTAACGAGCCTTAAAACATACCGAAAGCTCTGTTTTGCGTAACAGTGATCTGGATTTTCTAGATTAGTAAATACTTCTCAATGAAAGGCGTTCAGAGTTTTCGAATTGAAACGCAGATCATGACACCGATCACGACGACAGCTGTTTGTTTTTGTTGTTTTGTTGTTTTTTTTTAAAAACGAGAAAACAGAGCTTGTTAGTGTGTTAGCTGTGCATAAAAATCACTCGTTTAAAAACCCTAGTTTGACTCTGAAACCCGACGGGCAGGAATGTGACGTCTCTGACGGGACATCTCTAACGAACGTTGTTTTCTGGATTCACGTAAGATACGCAGATACGAGAATAATCCGGTCTCCTCCGCTTCGTATCACACAGTCCTAGCGTGGATTATTTTCCTATGACAGCACAGCAGACCGTTAAACCGGTTTAAATGTCACAGATTGAACGTTATATATGGAGAGTTAAATAAATGTCTTAGGCTCAGAGAAACTCGTAGAACAGGGGTCATTTGCCGATCCCCTGTTCTACGTAGTAGCTCCGTATTAAAAGATGCAGGCTAGGGATCGTCAGCTGGACACGTGAGGTTGGAATGCGGACTCGGCAAAGCTTTTCAGTGGATTAAAACTCTCTCGCTCTCAGGAAAGAAATATACTGAAGCAGAACTGATAAACATGTGGGAAAACATGAACACCCACTTCATATAATCTTATAGAAATAATAATAATAATAATAATAAGATGTCATGTTCACGGCATGACAGTGTAGAAGTGATGACTGTACGCTGAGAGCTTTAAATATGCTGATGTGACAATGCTGTGCTCTGCAGGAGGAGATATTTTTAATGCTGCTTGCCTTAGTAGTCATACAAGCGGTCAAGCCTGCGTCATGGAAAGCGTGAGCTGAGTGCCGGAGTACCGAGCGCTACTCTAAACAAGACAAAAACGTATGTGGCAGGATAATAACGGGATTTTTTTTTTTTTTCTCCTCCATTGTCTGATACGTAGTAGAGAAAAACCAGAGGTCATTATGCCAGGCTTCTGACAGGAAATCTGTTCGCACAACGAGATAACAATGCTAAGAAGTCAGAGGTGTTGAGTTCATATCGATCCGTATGTCATATCATTAAAAAAATAAAAAGGACAGCTGACTCGTTCGAAATCTGTTCTGAAGCTGGGTTTCTGATGCACTGTAGAGTAACGGAAAGGACTTTTTAGAGACAATGCTAGCGTTACGGTATATAAGTATGTGACACAGCTTGAAAAAATAGCAATAATTGGGTTATAAGGGGGGTGTCTACTAATCGTAGGGTTGGCGGTTCGATTCCCGGCCCACGTGACTCCACATGCCGAAGTGTCCTTGGGCAAGACGCTGAACCCCGAGTTTCTCCCGATGGCAAGTTAGAGCCTTGCATGGCAGCTCTGCTATTATTGGTGTGTGAGTGTGTGTGTGAATGGGAACCCGTGTAAAGCGCTTCGTGTAAAGGAATAACCCCACCAACGTGGATTATTTTCCAGTAACAGCATGTCCCCAAGTCTTTTATTCCTCTTACAGCACAGCAGTTTGCTGATAATTACACACTTTGCGTGATTAAAGAATGATACGGCGTACGTTCATTCCATTTATAGTTACAGCTAATGTTGTGTGATGTTTCTATAGTAACCCAATGACACTTTTGCGGCGGACGTTCGACATGAACAGATTAGAAACGCGTGGAATTGTTGTCACGATGACGTTTTCTACTTAAACAAAAATAGATTGTTTTACATTCATGGAAGGAGTCTCCAGTGTCAGTGCTTTGTAAAGCTGTAACTATGTTTTTTGTGGTTTCTCGGTAGCATGTTTTTGTCTTATTCGCTTCAAGAGAAACCTTACAGCCGGTTGTAACGCAAGTGAGAACGGGATCTTGTCCTGCGGACGATCCACGACATTAAACGTATCTATAAATGGATAAATAAACAAAACAAAAAGCGCCGTGTGATGCAGCATTGTTTAAAAAATAGAAATTCACCAATAGATGAAGACGATTTTTAAGCTTGAAGTGAGTCTTTTGATTGCTTGATCGGTGTCTTCTCAGGAGAGATATCAGATCGATACGGCCAGATTGTGTTATTTGAGAAGATGTTTTTGCAGTGTCAGGGCTTAAAAATGAAAAGACTTTACCTGAAAAAACAGAGAAGAAAAGCTCAGAGTGTAACTTAACAGCTGGTATTAATGACACGATGACTCATTTTAGGCAACAATGAGTCTTATGTTAGACAAAATGTTGGACACTTGTGTGTGTGTGTGTGTGTGTGTGTGTGTAGTGATATTTCTGTCTGCATGGGTGTGTGTGTGCTTGTCTCTCAGCCTCCTGGATGTGAAGACCATCAAGCTCAGAGCTCTGTTTAGTTTATCCACACTCCTCCACTTTCCCTGTTCTCCTTTCATTCTGACGGTATTTCCGTCTCCTCCTCCGTCTCTCCCTACCCACTGGAATATACCGCATGTACGGCCTTCTGGACTCCTGAAGTTTAAATAATAATATCAATAAGAATTTAACGTACTTCACTCAGATCCTTTGAAGTCAATATGAACGCAATGTTACGCAATACAATAATTTACATTTACGGCATTTTGGCAGACGCTCTTATCCAGAGCGACTTACATTTATCTCATTTATACAACTGAGCGGTTGAGGGTTAAGGGCCTTGCTCAAGGGCCCAACAGTGCTAGCTTGGCAGTGCTGGTTTGGCTTGAACTCCGTTTCCGCTCTAACAACTCCTTCACTCGACTTGTATACTCGACGTCATCTAAAACGAACAACAAACAGATCTGTTGTTGTTTCATCAGCGATGAGAAACACGTAAGCATAGATATGGTGAAGCTTTCGCTTAGAAAAGATTCATGTAATATTTAAGGAAGGAGTCTCCAGTGTCAGGAAGTTTTCCGCTAGGAAAGGGGTTTGTGCTTTGGGTCCCCCCCCCCCCACACACACACACACACACCCTCCCCCTCCCGAGTGTGAGCAGGAACGAACGTTCCATGACGTTAAATGTAGCTATGAACGGATAAAAAAAAAAAAGCACAATGTTTTATTTATTAATAGCATTTAATTAATTTATTAATATTAATTAATTAATTAATTAATTAATTATTAATTAATTTTATTAATACAATTTTATTTTATTAGTAAATTTAATAATAAATAATAGGAATCATTAGATATCAGGGGTCTTGTGATACGTTAAGGAATAACACATGGTGGAGCATGCTCTTATAGCGTAACAGCAAAGATGGAGCTGAAATACAGCTTCAAGTTCGTCACTGTGGTATAAAGAAAAGCATAAAGCCTCTGAAATGTGTTTAACAGTATGAACGTATTTATACAAGAAAGAAAAAGAAAAGATCAATTGCATTTCTTCACACCACAAGTTTCAGATCATGTTTCTGCTACCTTAATATTATTATTATTATTATTATTATTATTATTATTATTATTATTATTATTATTATTTAAATCACTGTGTAAAAACTTTGTCAGGTTGAAAATGTGCAAACAAATCAGGTTGCGTTTCATTTACTGTGTGTTTCATGGCACTTGACTTAAGCTACGCTGTAAATTAGTCCAATGAATAGACTCTTCGTAACCCTTCTACATTAAGACTTGCTTTGGAAATGATGAAGAGTATACATCTGTGAAGATGCTTTAATTAAAAGCATGTTTTACAGCTCAATTTTAAGGCTGTTATCCCTAAGCGTTTTCCTCTCTTTCCGCGGCTTGGTCATTTTTCAGCTGAGTAAACGTCAAGACAAAATGGCGGAGCCTCTATTACAAGAACCGCAGGGACCGTGTTTAGTTCATTCGTAAGAAAGCAGATGGAGGAAGGTGATAAATCTGGGCAAATATATCTGTCACGCGCAAGTGTGGCAATCCGTTTTCCAAAGCACGCCACACTCCCTCGTCCGCGTGAAACGAGCATGGCCGGAGGTTTGCTTACCCAGCACTCCTTTAGAGGAAATGCGTATCAATAATGCATCCTCCTTTTCTAATTTTCCTGTAGCCTTCAGCGTCTACCCCATCTGGCCTCCACCTTTATCCCCCCCCCCTTTCCAATCTCATGGTGAAGAAGCATCTGAAGCTGAGCTCTTAGATCGCCAGGATGCCCACCGAGCCCACCGGAGCTGGCGCTGTAATGAGGAACTTCATTAGCTGATGCCTAGGGAGCACGGCGATCTCCTTCCTCCGGAGCGACTGTGTGTGCTGTAGTGGTTAGCGCTACCTCGGCGTTTTGAGATACATGAGGCTCACAGGGAGCAGGAAGTGAGCTAATTGGACCTCTGAGGAAACAGATTAGCATCTTTGAGTCCAAGTATGGCCGAGACGTTCAGGTTAAACAGCTTAAGATGACCATTACCGTATGCATGCGTAGTGATAAGTTTGGTATGGATAGGTATCAATTTCCTGTGGGGCAACTTATTGGGAATTCGTCATTTTGTCTTCAGAGAAGATTCGGAAGGGTGTGATCTAACGCCAATCGCTCGGACTATTTCAGTATCACTGCCGTATCATAAAATACATTTATGATAGTTCTGTTGAAGATGACTCGAATAAGATATTTGGGGAAAATTGTATTTTTATACGCTCCTTTTTCCTCTTCTGCGTTTCATCGGATGCTACATAGATGTCTCTGAGAGGCACTGATTTGTGTTTATTAAAGTATTAAATAACTAGCACTAGAGATAGAGTTACACAGAGATACACTATCATACCTCCTATTCATTCGGTAATATTAGCAAGCTTTTTGAGTAAGTAAGTGAGTAAAAAATGCTGAACAGAGTAAGAAAAGTAAAATAAAAAACAGAATAAAATCAAATAAAGACAGACAATAGACAACAGTAAAAAAAAAAGGAGATTAAAACGCCTGGGAGAAGAGATACGCTTTCAGCCTCTTTTTATAGAAGATGCGCGGCGGATGTCCGTGGCAATTAATTCCATTAATGAGGGGCAACGACTGAAAAGGCTCCATCCGCCTTAGTTTTTAATCGAGATCGAGGGACATACAGAAGAAACCTATCAGAAGATCTTTAAAAATCTGCTGGATGAATGTGGTGTTAGAAGATCTTTGAGATAGGAAGGAGCTCGATCATTAAGAGTTTTAAAGACAAACAACAGAATCTAAAACGGACCGGGAGCCGATGGAGCGACGGTAAAATCGGACTGACACCATCATATTTCTTTGCCCGGGTCAACAGCCTTACAGCTGCATTCTGAACCATCTGGAGACGAGCCAGAGATGACGAGGAAGACCCGAGTACAGTGAATCACAGTAATCTATCCGTGATGTGATGAAAGCACGAATGACCTTCTCCAAATCTTGGAAAGACAGAAATGTTTTAAGTTTAGAAATAATCCGTAATTGATATTAAAAAAAAAAAAAAAAAAAAACTATTCTTAACGACCGAATTTTTTTGCTCGGTTATGTATAATTCAGGATGATAGCAAGGTTCCTAACCTGGGAAGAAATTGAGGGGAAGTGATTGCGAAGCTCATTAATGAGACCGTCTCTCAATCTTGGAGGAGGACAGTGACATGATTTTGTGATAGAGTTTTATTCCCTTAAGGAAATCTGCTTTTTGACTGAAAAAACTGTCCAGATTCAGTTACTAAAACTGCTTTCATTTTTCATCAGCTAAATCTATGACTACTAAAATAAGACCATATTATTACCTCTTCTTCTTCTTCTTATTATTATTGTTATTAAAATGATTAAAATAAGACCATATTCTTCTTCTTATTATTATTATTATTGTTATTTAAATGATTAAAATAAGACCATACTATAAGATTTCTGTTCAAATTAACATTGCTCTTGTAGTAGGTACAGTAGCCATCAATACACTGCATGACCAAAGAGAAAGGCGTAGTCAGGAAATAATAATAACATTCCACTGATAATTATCCAGATAGGACATTAGTAATCGCGGAAAATTGTATTTTTTGTCTTAAAACAGACCTACGCTTCTTTTTGTCCTTCTGAACTTCATGGGACGTTACCTCAAAATCCCCGAGCTCATAGTGTAGCTATCTGGCTAGTACCTTTCAGTCAGAAACAGGGATTCTGATTGGTTAATCCTGCTTCTCTTTATAGCAGCTGGTAACCAATATGGCACGTGTATACTAACTGAAGTTTTGGATTTTATGAACATCATTATAGCACAATTACTCCACAAAATCATATTATCTGACATGCATATAATCAGGCGCGGGGGCACGGCGGATTAGTGATTAGCACGTTTGCCTCGCACCTCTGGGATTCAAAAATAGGGGTTCAAATCCCACCTCCACCCCGTGTGCGTGGAGTTAGCATGTTCTCCCCCGTGCTTCGGGGGTTTCCTCTGAGTACTCCAGTTTCCTCCCCCAGTCCAAAGACATGCATTGTAGGCTGATTTGTCTGTAGTGTGTGAGTGTGTGTGTTTGTGATTGTGCCCTGCGAGAAGTCGGCACCCCATCCAGGGTGTCCCCCGCCTTGTGCCCTGAGTCTCCTCTGAGCAAACAAACTTTCGGCTCGAACAGTGGGATACGTTTAGAAAGATTTTTTAAAGGACTACGCGCCCACCTATGTGGCTGAGGTAAATGAGGGTTAGTGTGCAAAGTCTAAACAAGGCAATCCATTAAAGGTTCTTGTTCCAAACCCACGCTAAGTATATTCTTGGTATCAAAAGAGCCTCTTCGGGATTCTCAATTGGAGTTAATGAGTGTGAGTGCCATTCCATGTAGGTGAAATCCCAGCATGCCACCTACTGCCTTCCCTCCCACAGAGCCGAGAAGGGTTAGGGTGCTCGAGATGTCTGAGCATCTTTAGTCTCATTTGAAACACAATCCACTGAATGGCTCTGAACTCCATCTGAGTGGGATGCAGACGGCTCTTGTTAGCTTTTGTATCTGCTCTCGTGTCTGACAGAAGCTTATCAATGAGAATGAGGGATCAGACGCTGATGCTTTGAACGCCGGCCAAGACGCGCGCCGAGCAGGAGGAGGAAGCTGTTTCCAATGACAGACGTCCTCCATGCAGACATAAACTGAGAAGTGACGTGTTTCTGAGTGGTAGAAATATTTCCGAGTAGGCGTCGCTTTATGATTTCACTCTAAAAAGCCTTTATGAAATGTCCTGTCAAGTTATTAGCAAGGGAACAATTATATACATTTATGAGTATCATTTTAAAAAAGAAAATTTCAGAAATTCAGTCAGGTTTGCCATTATTAGCTGTCTAACTCGTGAGAATTATGAATATGAATTTAAAAATGTGAAAAATGCTTCGCAGTGAATTCTATGACACTTTCTATGACTATAGCTCTTGTTAGTAGTCTAGTTTAGCAGTAAAGATGATAAATTATGAACATAAATGTCAAAATCCACTCAGAAATCCTGTCAGGTTAGCTGTTGCTAGCTAAATAGAAAGATATCAATTCCCACAGAAGTGCTGTCAGGTTAGTTCCTGTTAGCAAGGAAGATCATTGTGGATATAACTCAGGGAAATACTGTCAGGTTAGCGAGTTTTAGCTCTCTAGCTAACGCTAGCAGTGATTATAATGAATCATAAATAAATAACCAAATTCCTCTCACAAATCCTGTCAGGTTAGCCCATGTTATTGGGGCTAGCGTTAGCAGTGCGGATTATGGATCTTTAACATGAACTGTAAATCCTAACAGAAATTTTGTCATGCTAAAGTTCGTTAGCGATACTGTAGTATCTGTTTATCCCAATTTATGAATAAAATCCTATCAGGTTAGCTCATATTCGCTAGTAAGATGATTAGGTATAGAAGTCAACATTATGAACATATATATATATTTATATATATATATATTTAAAACCTCAGAAATCCTGTCAGTTCATGTTAGCAGATTAGCTTTAGCAGTAATGAATGAATTTTAAAGGGTAGTTATGAATGTTTACAAATATGCCTCAAAAATCCTCTCAGAGATCGCGTCTAGCTACTTTGTGTTAGCTAGTGGACTAGCGTAAGCAGTGAACATTTGTGAATATAAAGTGAAGGGAAAACAATCGTAGAAATTCTGTCATGTTAGCTGATTAGCTCTCTAACTAGCAGTGTCATCAGTTAAGATCATGAATTAAAAATTCTCTTAAAAATCCTGTCTCATCTTCTTAGGCTCGAGTATTTGTTTATCCCAATTTATGAATAAAATCCTGTCAGGTTAGTTCAGATATGCTAGTAAGGTTTAGAAGTAAAGATTAGGAACCTTTATATATAATTTAAAAAAAAATTTTTTTTTGTTTAAACTTCAGCAATAAAAAAAAATCCTGTTAGTTTACATTAGCAGATTAGCTTTAGTAGTACTGAATGAATTTTAAACAGTAGCTAATATGAATATTTACAAATATGCCTTAACAATCCTCTCAGAAATAGGCTAGCTACTTTGTGTTAGCTTCAGCAGTGAAGATTTGAGAATATAAAATGAAAAAAAAAATCTCAGAAATTCTGTCAGGTTAGCTCATTAGCTATCTAACTAGCATCTTATTAGGCTAGCATTAGTGGGCTAATCACTCTATTAGTTCCTCTCAGAAGTGATTTGCTAGTTTTTGGTAGCAATATAAAGCTTCAGAAGTTTTCTTCGTTTGTTTCTCACAGTTTTAGTCGGATCTAGGCCACCGTCTTTGTATTCGCTCTTCAAATGATTGCTTTAGTGTTGGATACATCGAGATAAATTCAATCCCGGCCCGCTGTGAGCTTTTCCTCGGAGCCGTACCTTCTCAGCACCACTCCTGCAAGACGTCTTTCATCTCCATCGCCTCTGTTCATTTAGCTAATACATCCTCGGAGCCTCGATATTGGCCTGTGTGTATATGAGATATGAGATACTAAACTTTGTAGTGGACGAAATAATTAAGAAATATGAAGCAAATCAAATGAGAAAAAGTTGCCATGTCGCTTTGTAGAGAAATAAATTTAATGTAAAAAAAAAAACCATAAAAGTACTAGCTTTTCTCGCTGTCTTTTTTCCCTTTATATATAAACTTGACATCGCTGTACGTCTCTAATACATGTTGTATCTTATATCTTGACTATCTTTTTTATGTAATATCTTTTTTAAACAAGTATGTGTGAGAATCCACTCAAGAAGGCACTTTAAGACTTTAATAGAAGAAGAAGAAGAAGAAGAAGAAAAAGCTTTCTGCCAGCAGCTTTGAAACTTTTCACTCACCCTCCATCTGTCAGCATTAGCGCCTGGCGCCAAAAATAAAATAATCTTTAATTAACGTAGCTTCACACCCTCCCACACATTTCTTCCTAGTCTTCGTGAGGAGATCTGCACGAAGCTACACACTGTACATCGTATTCTCTCAGCACAGGAGAAGAAAACCGGCGTTTCCTTGGGCAAGCGTTCTCACACTGTTTGTGTACGTTATCACGAGGATGAGGTGTCGGGAAAATGAATCTGATTAAATACCTGGGGGGTAGAGGGGAGGGGGGTGGACTGAGCTCAGCTGAGGATGTCTCCTGTTTTCAGGATTTGAACACTAGTTATTAACTAGTTGCTATTATCTGTATTTTGTAGCACAAATAATTCATATATTGTAAAACACAATTCCAAATATTATGAAGATATTATTATAATATGAAATATATATATATATGTGTAATATAAAAATATATCATTTATATATAATTGTCATGGTTCAGGGAGAACACAGACACTTGGGAGGTAGACAGCCATGTGCGCTTTTGCTGTCCAAAACGACCGGGGTGCTGAAACGGCGCTGTCCGCTCAGCACCCTTCCGGCAGCTGCGTGAGGAGCGTGACGTGCGTTGCGTGTGTGTGCTGCAGGCCCGCCGTCACAATAATACATTTATAAGTTCAATAAGTTTAACTATAAATTTCGATTGTAATCTATAGCCTTATTAAACTATATAAATATCAGTATCGATATGTAAATATCGATATTTACATTTTTATTCTTATACGGATCTTATATTTTACAATCATCACCAAAAGTCAAAATATATCATTCAAAATGTATAATATGCATCATTTTCAGATGTGGAAAATGTAAGATATTTATAAATTCATATGTAGTAAAATTGTCTAAATAATAATTTAAATATAAATGTAGAATTAAATGTAAATACAAGTGTATATTTTTATGATCATCTTTATAATTGTTTAGCTAATTAAATACGTGTATCAGTATTTAAAAACATTTTAAACTTTATTCTTATAGGTCTAATATTTTAAATGAAAAAATATATATATGATTGACCTTTTTATTTCAGATTTATTTAAGACATGTGTCTGGAAACTCTGTGAACTCCATGGATCTATGACGAGGTCTTTTATGGAACGTGATGCGAACGTGAGAACTCTCTCTCTGGCTTTGTTCTTCCTTTGTACCTTTATTATACCTCATCATCTGGGCAATATATGAAAGCAGCATTCTCATCAATGGCGTGGGAACAACACCGATTAAACCAACCTTTAACCAGTAATTACCCTGAACAAAGCAGACACACGATCAGTACATACACAGCGTCTAAAAGTGAGGAAGTGAAATGATTAAATTAATATTATCAACCAGAAGAGGGTGCATACGGTTTGAACTAAATTGTTTGATTTGTACTTACATCTCAGTACTAATCGCACCGTTCCTTAATCCCACGATCTTCTCGTCTCCAAAGCGGCGTAAGCTTTCTACCTAAATTTATTTGCGTTTGATGCCGTTTCTCACTTTGGCATGTTGCCATGGATACACATGACCTTCCTCGCTTCCTCCTCCTCGTCGCCGTCTCGACGCACTTGTAATAATTGTAAGAGTTCATGTCATCGGTTTAAGATTATTAGAAATCCGACGTTTTCTCTGGAAATCTCGGGAAACTGGTGAAGGAGTAATGGGCATTAGCTGTTCGGCGCTTAATGCACTTCAATAAACACAGGCAGTATATTACATAATGATATTAGTAAGCCCAGGTAATGTACAGCGCAGACCGCAAGTAATTGGACAGAGAGCAGTTCTTATTATTTCAGCTCCGCAGCTCAGCCTCAGCTCACTGGCTTTGAAATGAAGCAGGGAATGTTGAGAGCGCTTGTTTACGTTCAGGATATTTGCATTTAGATTGAAGGAAACACCAATCTTGTTACACCAAGTTTTACATTTCAGGGAAGAAAATAAAAATAAGAAGTCATCTTTATCTAAATATGTGTGTGTGTGTGTATATATATATATATATACACACACACACACACACCTACACACACACACAGACAGTACAGTACATATAACAAGTTCCCTGAATTTGGGAATATTCTACGTTGATACTCAGCTGCATTAATACTTACAGTATGTACGCTACGTTAAACCTGCATCAGCCCTTCGTAAGAGCCGATCCAGACCCATAAAGACATACATCAGGCGTCAGTTGTCATGACGACTGCTTTATTCAGTTTTCCGTTCAATTCAAGTTGAAATAACGATCGAGTCAACTGACGGATTGAGACTGAAATGATGTTATGTCATTTTCTGGGCTGAACTAACGTACGTCGGAGCGTCGTAACACGTCGCTGTGTAGCTACTTCTGGTATGTCCGAGTAATGATGAGGTTAAATGAAGAAATTCAAACGATGCTCTGTAGCGTCTGCTGAATTTGGCATAAAATGATAACTGCTTTATAACACTGTGACTTTATAGGTTATAGGTTATAAGAATTGTGGCAGTTATCATACTGTTATAACAGCTATATGGTATCATTTGATTGAATACGTTATCATGGTAATTATGATCCCGTGAGCATTATTAGGAAGCTACTGAAATGACACTGTAGTATTCTATATCACCTACATCATGAAGGTTATAACAATTCTGACAGTTATCATGCTGTAATAAGAGATATGTATATGTTGATTATCATGGTAATTATAATGCACTGAGGTTCATTATGAAGCTTCTACGATGGCTCATTTAGTGCAGCTGTAGTTCATAACACTGTGACATAGTGAACGTTATAACACTGACTTTTATTCTGCTGTAATAACAGTGTTATGTATGTACTTTGTTCCTACTTTAATATTTCATTAAAGATTTGGTTTACTTATAATAACGATATAGCACCGTAACGACACGATATATTATCTCTGATCTTTAAACACGTTGGGTTTTGATGTTAAATAAATCAGAGCTACGCTGAGTTACAACATGAAATTCATGACGTTCTAATATACGTCGGCTTGAAAAATCATAACATTACTGAATGTCAACCGTGATATGACGCTCAACACAGGTGTTATGTCAATCTGAGGTCAAAGTTCACGAAGCACTGTTTGAGACAGGTGACGGCTGTTGGATCAAGACGTCTATGAATTTGAATGTGGGTTGTACTGTACGCCAGAAAGGTTTATGTAGCTCTTATGAACGCCTTAAGACAGTTTTCTGTCGTTTGAAATCTGGTGTGAATTTTTACTTTGGTTTGGTTGACGGAAACATTCACACACAACTGTGTTTACTAAAAGATTGATGACTGAAGCCCAATATCTGTGTGGCGTTGCCACATTTACATGAATCACCCTTTGACTGTCGATAAATATACTTTGAGTCAAGCTGTTTTTATCATTTCTAGCACTACAGCAGAGTGTCCTTGAACAAAACCATTTGTATTCGTTAAGACAGCGCAGAACCTTGATCTAGGACGTGTGAGAGCCCCTAGTGTCTATGTTCCGTGACCTCTATGA